>NC_141158.1:93275090-93576281 GCF_053477565.2 Lygodium microphyllum | reverse complement strand
AATCCGCCCGAAGGCTATCCATAATCCACCCGAAGGCTACCCAGCAATCCATAGGGATTACTAATCCAAGATCCCACCCATGGACTAGTATGCGGGCCTAAAGATTCAATCCTGAGTCACGTTGGCCGCTTGTGCAGGGGTCGGAAGGCGAGGGATTTACGGATAGAGCCCCCCTGGCACCCAAGCCTCCTCCTGCTCCAAGTAGCGCTCAATGGAGAGATCTCACGCGGCGGGTTCGGTCCACATTCTCGGTGCGGCTAACAACCCCCTTGGTTAGGGTCAAGCAAACAGTTGGGGGTAATTGAAGCTGCCTCTCCCTTTAGGCCTTCAACCTGAAGCATTAAATATCTTTCTATCCTTTAATTCCTTGAGCAAACAATGCAAACAATGCTCCTAAACTTTTACAAGCACAATCAATTTCAGTGGTCATTTATTTGGCCAACTGCTAAGGAGTGAATCCTTCTTTCCGAATGCATCCAGGATTCGATCCGGGATCAATTGCAACTTGGCAAGATCCCCAAGGGTTTTTTTGATAATCCTTTTGTCCTTGGGTTAGGGCCATACCCTGTTAACCCAACTTATCCAATACCTTAGGTTTTATTAACAGTAAATCCTGGCGACCATGTCGCTTTAAATTGATTGATCCTTTGCTTCAAGAAAATACCTAACTCCCCTTAACTTGGAAATTTTTCCAAGAAAGGTGATGTAGCATGATAATTACTTATCCTCTTGCAAGTTAAACTTGCACAAGAACCTGCCAACCTCATTCCAAGGAATGGCAAAACTCTCTTGTGATCAACCACAAGTCCATGCAACGTTGCAATTTGTTGCACAAGTGTCGCATCTAATCCAAAGGATCATTTCACCCATTGAACGGTGTTTCTGGTCAAGGAATTATGGTTAGACAAGAAGCAGGGGTTAGGGTGTCTTCTTACCCAATCCAATTCTAATTGCACTAGGCTGACAATGATCGAGATCCTAGGGATTCCAAACTCAAACCGAGTTTTAACATTTGAAAGAATGATCCTTAGGGTAGAAACCCTAGATCGTTACTTGCATGAGTGCCCTCTTGACCCTATATTTCGTGAATGTGGGTTGGACCTTTGGGTATGAGGGTTTTGACTTGGAAACAAGTGCGAAACTAGGGCAAATCCTTAACGAGCTAAACCCTAGCTAGCGCTTGGGGTATTTATCGTATCGATTGAACCATGTCTATACGAATCCCTTGCGGGTTAGGTGATTTAGATAATTCGATCTACTTGTCTTGAGACAAGGATGAACCATTCCTAGAGATGTTAACTTGATCTAAAGGAGAAAGCTAGTTGCAACATGTCACAATTTCACGTAAACATGCGATTCATTGCTTCTCCGTACCACTAGATTCGCAATAACCCTAACCTTTCTTGTAAAAATCAAAACGCATGATAATTTGCAGAATAACTTTCATTGAACCTACTAGGACTTACATTCAAGAATCATGCCCACAATTTTTTTTCTAAGCTTTTAAAATTTCATGCTTTAATAAACCATGCAGCCTTTCCCTAAATACAACTCTTGATGAATGAATTTTGCACACGATGAATGTGCAACATGCAATCCTTTCCTAACTACAACGTAGTTAAATGAAGTTCATGCCAATTAAAGCTAGAGTTAACCTATTCCATGCAAGCTCATAGAATCGTTTCCATGCTCTGCTATTTCCTACGGGTGTTAACGACTTTTCCTAATGAATCATTACAATGAAGATATTGCCTAAAAATGCAACATTCACTTAATCTTTCCATGTCTAGTCAAAGGTGCACTTAATAATTTCAACCTTATAACGATAGGCAATAGATATTCTAGGCTCGTCACTTTAAAATGCACGACAGGGCAACATACTATTAAGGACGTTAGATGGATAGACCATTTCTTTATATTGAAAATACCAATGACCAATTCCATGTCATGAACTAATTCTAGTAATTGTTCAAATAGTCAATTTATTTCCAACCGCATTTAACTAGGCTAGGTGAATTTGACATGCATAGGTGCTTCATAGTCCATGAAATTATCGTGCACAATGCATTACTTTTGCGTGGAATCAAAAATAGTAAAAACCTGGGCTTGTGGGCTCGGGGAAATGTCCATGTGAATGTTAGGAGAAGATCCTCCGCAGGCGTGACTTGCGATTTCTTGGGGGCCATCTTGGCCGTAATTATGGACTTCTGGTTTGCCTTTACCCTTATGTGATTGGTGAAACTCCTCAGCCTTCGTAATCAGCCTCAAGATCTTGCCCTTCTCCCTCGTACGCCGGAGATCCCTTCCGAAGGCCGTAATTATGGACTTCTGGTTTGCCTTTACCCTTATGTGATTGGTGAAACTCCTCAGCCTTCGTAAGCAGCCTCAAGATCTTGCCCTTCTCCCTCGTACGCCGGAGATCCCTTCCGAAGTGCAGATCCTTGAGAATACCGGTCTTGCGGGATTTGGGCTTATGGGAGGCCTTGTGGGGTTGGAGCTTGGTTTGTGGAAATGGGGCTCCTATAAAAAAAGTTCTTGGGAATGGGGGCTTTTACGAATGGAGTTTCGGAAATGGAGGCTTTACGAGGGGGTTTGCGGAAAGGGGATCTTACGATGGAGCTTGCAGGAATGGAGGCTTTATGAGCTTCTATTAATACCCGGGGTGGCTAGGAATGGACTTATGGATGCCTTGTGGAAATGGGGTTTAAGAAAGCCCTCTTAGAAGCTTCTTAAAAGAAGCTTCTAAGAAGCTTCGTGAGGAAAATGATTGGGAAGGAGCTTAAAATGTCTGATGACGGCATGGCAGGGGGGAAATGGCGGCAACATGGCTGCATCAGCATAGCTGGCGGCTAACTTGGTGCCTCCCTGACAAGCGGCGGCCCTTCATGCAGCGTGGCGGCAGCTACTACTCGTGCTGGACGGCAGCCTCTCAGATTCTTCTACTCCCATGCAGCCTTTTCGTCCTCTGCTTTTTCTTCCCTCTCATGCAACGTTTTCTCCCCCTACTCCAAGGTTAGGGGTGGTTTTTATAGCCCGAGGGGGGAGAGGGGAGATCCACGTGGGCTGTGCATGCAGCCCACGACTCCCACCTAGCCCATCCTTCCCCTCACTCCCTCTCCTCCAGCCATGCATCAGCTTCTGGGGGAGAGGGATAAAAAAAATAAATTTGCATAATATTATTCATTTTGCCCCTCCCAAGAGGGTGTTTACCCGCGGTTTGCGGATTTGAACCCCCAGGCTTGATTTTCCAATGCAGAGGTCTTGTTTTCACATGTGCGAGTTACGGATTAAACTACCGGCAATTTCCATATGGAAGATAACCTTGCACAGGGTTTATGCGGTGTGCGGGGAGTCAAGTTGGGTAATATTTTTGAGTGGGAATATTACATTCTCTCCCCCTTGGAGGAATCAAGATGTCCTCATCTCGAGAAGAACTGGGGGTATTGCCGGTTGAGAGTGCCTTCATCCATCCAAGTGGCATTCTCCTCGGGATAATCTTTCCACTAGATGAGGCATTCTTTCAAGGTTCTGGATCTCAATTGTCTCTCCCTAACATCTAAGATCTTGTCAGGTCATAGCTCTATGACTCCTTGGCTATGCATAATAACTTGTTGGTCATCAAGTACATGGCTGGGATTAGGTACATACTTCTTTAGTAGGCTGATATGGAATATATTATGAACCTTTAGGTTCTCAAGGAGTTGCAGTCTATAAGCATTGGGTCCTAGGCACTTGAGGATCTTGTATGGTCCACAATACCTTGGACTTAGCTTCTTGCAATCTCCTAAGGATAGGGAACTCTTCTTTGGTCGGACATAAATGAAGACCATGTCTCCTTCATCGAAGGTTCTATCTTGACGTTTCAAATCGGCGTATGCCTTCTGTCTATCCTTGGCGGCTCGGATGTCCTATCTTATTGACTTCATTTGGTCATCCATATCTTCCAGCATCTGCCTTGAAGCTCCAACCCTCAGGGTTGGATCTGAGAAGTGTAAAGGACTTCGACAGCCATGCCCATACAATGCTTGAAAAGGGGTCATCTGAATGCTTTGTTGGTAAGAAGCATTGTAGGCAAACTCAACCAGTGGCAAGTATTGAATCCACCTTTTTGGTTCATGGCAGCAGTGTGCCCTTAGCATATCCTCGATCACTTGGTTAACTCGCTCTGTTTGACCATCAGTTTGGGGATGGTAGGCTGTACTAAAACAAAGTTGAGTCCTAATGGCTTCAAAGATAGCTCTCCAGAAGTGTGATGTGAAGAGAGAATCATGATCACTAATGATTCTTCTGGGCAACCCATGTAGCTTGAATATCTCCTTGATGAACAACCTTGCAATGTCTGAGGCTTTATAGTTTGTCTTAACAGGAATAAGGTGTGCAACCTTAGTAAGCATATCAACCACAACCATAATGGAGTTGTATCCTCCCTGAACTTGGGGTAGGCCAACAGCAAAGTCCATACTGATGAATTACCATTTCATATGGGGAATGTCAAGTGGTTGCAACTTCCCTCGAATTTTGACATGTTCGGCTTTAATATGTTGACAAGACAAACACTCAATGACATATTTGAGAACGTCACCTTTAATCCTCCCCCAATAGTAGCTCTTCCTGACTGCATTGAGGGTCTTCGCATAGCCAGGATGTCCTGAGAAAGGGGAATCATGAGCTTCCCACAGTATCTTCTGCTTGAGTGACTGGCTTGTCGATATACATAATCTCGTTCTATAGTAAACAAGTCCACTACTGATAGAGAATTCATGATACTTAGCCTGTAGCTTTTGGTCTTGATCTTTGATAGGGATCTCCCTTAGCATCTTTTGATAGGTTTGGATCATGGCATGCTTCTTCTCTAGCTAGATCAAGTATTGGATTGTTTGGCATGGATACCTTTGTGGCTTGCAAGATTAGAGAATTAAGGAATGCCTTACAACTGAATGCATCGGAAACTACATTCTCCTTTCCATGCCGGTATTTGATTTCAAAATCATACTCCTTCGGCAGTTTAATCCATCGTCGTTGCCTCATGTTGAGCAGAAACTGAACTCTTCCTATCATCCTCGTTAACAAAATTAGTTGAATAGACAGGGTCAAAGTCATCCCCAAAGCTACTTGCCAGAGGCAACGATTTTGTTGGATTGATTCACAAGACAATGAGGAAGCGATTCAATGGTAGTTCCAAGCAAGTCAGCTTCAGAATAACCAACTCGCACCTTTGAGAGTGAACTTACAACCTGCTTATAAGCTTCTCGAATCTTGATGCGGCAAAAAAATGCTAATAATAAGGATTTTGTCAGAGAACAGATAAGAAGATCTTCCAATCAACCAGTTCTTAGGCCTTCATCCCGCTGAACATTATCTTCGCTCAGAGATTTATTGCAGCATACGTTGATTTTGTGTTTGCATATCTTCATATGCTTGCCCAATGGTCTCTATTTCCGCAAGCAAGCCTTTGTTGACTGCAGGCTACTTCAGCTTCATTTGCAACTTTCACACGTAGCTCAAGGCCGTGATCTTCAAGTGAAGCCTTCAGCTTCTCAACTTCAGCCCGCATTCTACACCGGCCTCGGCCTCACAGAAGGTACAAAGTGCCTCCGGTTATCACTGAGGAACAAATCCTGATTCATTCTCAGAAAATGTGTATGTACACATAGGCTCAAACGCTGCAGTATACTCAGGGCCAACCCTCCATTGTAATACAGGGCATTTGCCACCGTTCATCAAATCAGCAAAGAAGACGAAAGGATCAATACTGTCTATGGGTGACTGAAACTCCTCATCATCCGCAAAGTCATCATCACTATCTCCTTGATCGCCGTTTTTCTCACTTCCTCTTCAATAACTCCCCTCAACTCTGCACACTTTACATCCGCTTCAGCTCTTCCTCTTCACGGACATCTGAGTACCTCCTCCGTTTTCAATTCCTCTCTTTTTTTCTTCCGCCCTCATTCCATTGAGGAGCCTCTCTTCCCCCCAAAATACCTCCTTCTCAAAATAGCTCCCAAAAGCTTCTCCTTTTTCCCCCCTCTTTAGCCTTTCAAAAATCCCCTCTTTAGCCTTAATATCTCACATATCATTAGTTTTAGCTTCTTCCTTCTCCTCCGATGCGTGTGTAGTCACATATGCATGCACCTGTGTGTGCTCATGGCCATGGCCACCGTGCTCCCATGGATGCCACAAACCCAGAAGAACAGGGCCATCCTCTTTCGCTCTGTAGAAAACCCAAAACCACATGATGAAGCAGCCTCAGTCATTAAGCTTAAACCATGAATCCGTCCAACAGTCAATGGCTCCTCTTTTTGCTGAGTCTACGAGCAATAGTGCTGATGGATTTTGGCAAGCAATGATTCCAAAGCTTTTTGCAGCAACATGTATCAACATAGGCTGAAAGCATCTCATCATGTTCACTCATGCGCAGAAAAATAAATGTAAACACAACAACTAAATATGTACAAAGTACCAAATCCCATGCACAACTTTCGGGTGGTTTACACACCTCGAATGCGCAGCAATACGACAATGCTTGGGTGCCAGGGGGCTCTGGCCGTAAATCCCTCGCCTTCCGGGCCTTGCACAAGAGGCCAACGTGACTCGAGATTGAATCTCGAGGCCCGCATTCTAGTCTACGGGCAGAATCTTAGATTAGTAATCCATGTGGATTGCTGGGTAGCCTTCGGGCGGATTATGGATAGCCTTCGGGCGGATTATGGATTAGCCTACAGGCTGGACTTTATGGATATATTCCAAAGATAAATAAGATAACCTGTTGAAAAGGAACTTGTTTGAGATTGTTTTTCTATGTCAAGTGCTAAGATTACGTGAAGGAACCAGTGTCTAACTGGCTAATTAATGAAGCTTCTTGATGCATGTCCAACTAAATGTGGTAGGTAATTAGACAACTAAAGCAACCTTGAGGAAAGTGCGGTGGATGTGGCCATGGGTCCGTCCTATGGATGGGTGGTCCCAGTTTGTCGAGAACTTTTCTCAATCGAAATGGACAGCAAGGAGCTCTTCTCGAAGGAAATGAACAGCAAGGCGCTGACCTAGAGTTTTGGGATACTAGAATCCCGATTTATATTGTTTTAGGGGAACGAAATGGGACTATGCCTTATGGGCAGAGAGGTCAAGCCTTGCATCCCTCTCGTTTTGCATTCTCCTTGAAGCAAGTGTAGCATCAATCCACTTCGTCCCTGGCGTTTCTGCGTAAAGTAGTTTGCCTAGGGTTCGACGCTAACTGCCATTTAGGAAAGTGACTATTAGGGAAAACCTTGATTTAGGTTGGTCCTAAGTGGGAACGGCCGGAATACTTCTGCTACATGGAAGACATGGGAAGTCCTAGATCGCAAACCTCGTAACATTCCATGGGAGTTCCGGGCGGAGCTTTCTAGACTCTCTTCCCAATGGACTTCTAAGATGTGTCCTGAAAGGGAACAGGTGGACACATTACAGTTGGTATCAGAGTGAACCAACAAAAGATCTGTCTTTATAAGAAAAATTAATAAGAAGAAATTAAGCAAGTGTTGCTGTCAGGAATATTTCCTTACTATCGATACTATCTTGCAGAATTATGAAGCATGGAACAAATTCTTAATGTTCCAAGTCATGTTTATGACCGCGATGCATTCCTCAAATTATCAATAAAGGATCGATATGATGAACATCCTAGACCATATATATAATCCATCGCCTTTGTACGTGGAACAAAGATGGACGGGTGACTCAAGAATCTATTATATAGCTACCCATCGGTTTGCGTATCTTCGAACCAACCTAAAGAGAATCAAGTGGTTGGAGGACCTGAAGATCGTGAAGTTGTTCATTTTTGTTGAGGCTTACGTAAACACAACTTTACATATCAAAGGTCAGAGGGTCGAGCTGAACTTATATGTATACGAGGAAGTGACCCGCATAATCCCCGCCGACAGGATCAAGGTGCTGGGACGCTACTAGAAGAATGGGTACCAAAGGAAAGGATACCCTAATCTTCCGATAACTTATCGATTCCTGAAGATCCATGACCCAAAACCATACTATTATCCAGTTCTCGTAGGTAAATGTAACACAACATTATTCTCCCCAAACTAATGTACCAGTTTGCTCTACATTCCAAGAAATATTGTACTCCGAAAGGGCTATGCCCATATGAATGGAATAAGACTTCTTTTTATCAATGATTGTCTTGTCTATGAGTATTGATAAAAAGTTAAGTGGCTAAGTTTCTTGGCTGAAAGCTGAATTGGGTATGAAATATAATCATAACGATTAGCGAGTTGTTAATGTTAAGAATCCTCTATCCAGGCACAACCCCAGGTACAGATCCCCAGTCCGTCCCCTAAATCAAGTACGGCTGGGATTCAGGAGAAGAAGTTTCTTCTCAAGCAGATCAAGCCACTAGAATTCGATGGAAAAGGAAGGACGGTCCAAGTTGATGCTGAGAAGATAGAGTCCATGGAAGATTACTTTGAAGCGACCGGTGCTACACCCGCCAACCAGGCAATGCTCGCCAAGCTGAAGCTCACCGGTGAAGCCAGGATTTGGTGGAAACAATGGTGCAGAGATCAAGGGATCTCGGAAGGATCCGTTACCTGGGAAAAGCTGAAAAAAGCTATGCAAGGAAGACACTTACCACCTGCGTACCGCACATAGAAAATGAATGAGTTCTACGAGCTGAAACAGCTGGGTCTAACTCTTGACGCATACTACTCAAAGTTTGTCTCACTTCTGAAGTATGCACCACAAATGGATATGACACAACAAGTGTCGAAATTTTGTGCCGGTTTAAACCCACCTGTGAATACCCGCCTCGAATCTATGCGCCTAACAGATCTATAGGATGCACTCATTCGAGCTGCACCCATAATTCAGGAGGTGCAGGCTAGGTCAAGAAGTATCAAAACTTGGTCTTATAATGATTAGAACAGAGGAGTATATAGGACCCAAACGAAGAGAGTTCAAGGTCAAAACCGGGGACAAAGAAAGAAAGCAAGGACCAACAATGTCAATAACTTTGTCCCTACCCAAGGTAATGGCCGCAATCTCCGTTGTTTCCACTGCAATGAGCTCGACCATTTCAAAAGGCAATGTCCCAAGCTTGGCGGAGGACAACGTCAAGCTCCTTTCCAAGGAACCACCCATGGCCAAGGAGCTGCCACCTGAGGCAGAGGAAGAACCGCTTGTGTTACCAACAGGGAAATGTGCGAAGAAGAGGACCCGACCATGTAAGCAGACTTTGAAAGGGCAACAGTCCATACTGCCCTTCACAAGAAAGACCGAATCGCCAGTTTTTTGGTGATTCAAACACCAACAGACTATCAAGGTAAAGGTTTCAAAACCTTGATTGATTGTGGCAGTACGCATTTCTTTATCTCACCAATTGTGCAAGAAGATTAGGAATAGCCACAATAGAAGCACCTACCTTGCTTGTGGAATTAGCAAATGGTCGTGAGGTCACTTGTACCAGGAAAATTGCTAAGGTGGAATTCTTCCTGGGAGGAAAGTCGAGTTCGGTCAAATTCAAGGTCATGAACCTAGGTATCCATGAGTGTTTGCTCGGAATGGATTGGCTTAAACTTAATAACGCCCACATTCGTTGTGGAAAGGGCCAAGTTTCCTTTCGAAACTCTGAAGGGGAATTGGTTACAACTCAAGGAGAGGCTGGAAAGCCAAAAATTCAATTGGCCAAAGCATCTCGGATTATAAAGGGAGTTAGAAAGGGACTACCCGTCTACTTGATTAAGCTTAATAAGCTAGATCAGAAGCAGGAGTCTAGTGAAGAACCTTCATGGCTAAAGGAGTATGTGGATGTATTTCCTGAAAAGCTGACAGAATTGCCGCCTCAAAGGGAAGTGGATCATGAGATTAGGCTAGTGCCGAGAGCTGCGCCAATTGCAAAGAGACCTTATAGAATGTCCATTCCGGAAGCAATTGAGCTGAAGGAGCAACTCAAGCAACTGTTAGATCAAGGCTACATCTGTCCTAGCAGTTCACCATGGGGAGCTCCAGTGCTGTTTCAGAAGAAGAAAGATGGAACGCTTTGACTATGTATTGATTACAGAGGATTGAATCAATCAACGATTAAGAACAAGTACCCTATTCCTAGAATAGATGAGCTTCTTGACCGTCTTCAAGGTGCGAAGATCTTCTCCAAGATTGATCTCAGGTCTAGATACTATTAGATAAGGATCAAGGAAGAAGATATCCCAAAGACGGCATTCAACACAAGATATGGACACTTTGAGTTCCTAGTCATGTCATTCGGGCTTACGAATGCACCTGCCACCTTCAATAGGTTAATGCAGGATATCTTTAGGCCATATCTTGATGACTTCGTACTCGTCTTCTTTGACAATACCTTAGTCTACTCCAAACAGGAAGAAGATCATGAATCCCATGTCCTTGAGACAATGAGGGAACACAAGCTTTATGCTAAGATGAAGAAATGTGCATTCTTCAAATGTTAGATTGAATATCTGCGATTCATCGTATCAGCGGAAGGAATCTCAGTGGATCGACGTTCTAGAATGGCCAATACCAACAACTGTCAAAGAAATACACAGTTTTCTTGGATTGATAGGTTGGTATAGGGTCTTTATCAAAGACTATGCTTTGATTGCAGCACCTCTGACGGATCTACTGAAGAAGCAAATATCCATTGCATGGTCAACTACTGAACAATCTAGCTTTGATAGATTAAAGCAAAGTTTGGTATCAGTACCTATCCTGAAACTTCCGGACCTCAATAAGGAGTTTGAAGTAGTAATTGATGCTAGCATGCTTGCCTTAGGATGTGTGCTTATACAAGAAGGTCATCATGTAGCATACTCTTCAAGAAAACTGAAGAGCCACGAGAAGAATTATGCTACCCATGATCTAGAACTATTAGCTGTCATCCATGCTCTAAAGCTTTAGAGACACTGAGGATAATTGCCTGTGATAGTATCCTTATCTGAGCAACCCGAGGCTTCTGGGCTAGTCCAAGTACCAGACACCTCTCACTTGATTGAATCATCTGAGGTTGATCTGGAGAAAGCATAAACTAGCTAGTCTACGCCCCCTGCCGATGCGGTAGTAGCCAATGATGAGGTTACAATAAGTCTGCCTGCACCTGTGATCTCACTTGCGGTTTCACGTCGAGAGGTGCTGAAGTTTGAATCTTTTGTCCTGTCAAATACGAAACATCTGTATCTGTTAGCAATACACAACTATCCAGGTCTTGGAGCCATGCCTCAGCTTGTGAGTGGATGGTACATGAATGAGAATCCAGAATCTCAGCCTCAGGAGGTTTCAGTGCTAATACGTTCAACACAGGTGTAACATTGATGACTGAGCAAGGCCTTTCTTCCTCCACACTCCACTAGGGCAGATTGCTGCTGAACAGACTTATGATACGGTTTTGTCAAAGTTTTTGGTGGGTGCCACATCTGATAAAAAAAACACAATAAAAGCAGAACATATATAGTCTATGATGGAGATGGAGAGGAGAAAATGACTCGTGAAGACATTTTGGAAGTTCTCCATGATTTATCAAGCTTTTTCCTTTCCAAAGAACTAGGCCAACAAGTCTGTTTGCTAAAGGCTTGAACAAATTGATTATAGGGTCATTTTCTGACATTGCATTCACAAATTGAATCTTGATCTTGTTTGTTTGATCTTCTATCTTGGACCAATAACCTCTGTGGTTGCGACATTGCTTTCACAAACCCTTCGACATCTTTGGTGAACCCGACGTGAAAGCGTCGCAGAAATTTCAGGATGGGAGATACTTCAGCCTCTATTTCAGCTTCCTCTACAACTCCAGCTGCGTCTACTTCAGCTCCATCAATGACTGCTGCGTCAAGTACTTCAACGGAGGATCTAAAACAGATTTTACAGAATATGTCCATGTATATGCAGCTCCAAAATCAGCAAACACAAATGTATATGCAGCAGCAACAACAATTGCATCAACAACAGTTGTCTCAGCAAAGGCAACTCTATTCGGAGCAGGAGAATGCAAACAGCGCGACTAAGGCTATTGAAGCAGTTGAGAGTGAGAAGAAGCTATTTGACGGGCGTAATGTTTCAGCATATTTGAAGACATATGAGATCAAGATGGGATTTTTTGGAGTTCCTGCTGGACTTATGAGTAAGTACTTCTTTCGTCTTGTCACACCTGCTTTGAGGACAAAAGTGACTGATTTATTTATTCAAAATACACATTGGCAAGATTTTAAGAAGGCACTAAAAGAAGAATACTTCCTTGAGGACTTTGGTATGGCTACTCGACGGTCATTCCGAGAGTGGGTCTACATGCCAAACAAGGGTCTTGCTGCTTCGGAGTTGATTCGAGAATTTGAAGAGAGGTATAGTCAGCTTGATGCCATTGAACAAAGAGCATTGGATGTTGAAAAAGTTGAGCTTTTCTTGCAAGCTGCAGATCCTGCTCTTCAAGAAGAATTGGGTGAGCTTCTTGAAGATCGCACAAAGCCTATGGGTCTTAAAACTGATTGGCAGGATGCTCAGGATGCAGTTTCGACATTGACCAAGAGGAGGATATGGAAGACTCGCCTACAGAATGGTTCCATGACACCTACACCATCATCTGCTCCTATGCCTACTTCTATCCCTGTTATTTCTTCTCCTCCTCAGCCAGTTTCTTGGCCTATGCCAGTGCCTACTGTTTCTACTCCACCTATTCCTCCTGTTCCACGACCGATGCCTACACCTTCTGCTCCAAAACCATCCGCTCCATCGGTGCCTACTTCTCTTGATGACATAATCAAAGGTATCACAGATTTGACACTTGAGTCAGTCAAAGCGGAGTTGGTGGGTAAGTTGAAGGAGCAGTTTGCTTCGACTGTGCCTACTACTTCTTCTAGTGCTCCTACTGCACCTAGGAGTGCTCCTATTGCTCCTAGGAGAGATCGGAGATGTATTTGGTGTGATAGTACGGAGCATCAGCATTGCAGGGATTGTGACTCTTTCCAGGATGCAAGGAGGCAAAATTTGGTATATTGGGGGCAAGATGGTAAGATTTGGTTGACTGAGACAGGAGCTCCACTTGCTACCAACTTTGGTAAAGGTGGAATGAAGAAGTTAGTGGAGGACATGGCTGCGCGTACTTCTTATGTGACGGCTAGAGGTGATGCTTCTGCATATGGAGTACAGATTGAGAAGGGATCGGAGACTCAGTCCGCACTATGGACTTATGCTATGGAGACCGCAAACAAGGGAAAAATTCAGCAAACTGTTTTGACTAGTGCAGGCTCTAGCATCAGATCAGAGACAGGATGGGACTCGCCTGTTGACAGGTATTCTATTTATGCTTATTTGGCTAAATCTCATGGTGCAGATGTATTTGTTGAGGAGAAGCGTAAGAGGGATGAAGAAAATCCAAGTGCAGCTAAGAAGACTAGAGGGGGTGAGTTTGTTACTCCACCTACTGCAGGACCGTCTTCACGATCAGGGCCAGATCGACAGATGGAGGATGCTCAAAAGAGGGAAAAGAGGCAAGAGCCTAGAGAGAGAAAGCAGCCAGGATTCAGATTGATGTCCGATATTGAGACATCTACAGACATGAAGAAAATCTTTAATGATAAGATACTTGGCAGTGAGGTGACTTTCACTATTTCTGAGATTTTGGGCATCTCAAAAAGAGAGTTTCAGGATCAGTTTCAGGAGGTCCTGAAGAGGAAAAGACATGCATTGGCTACCACTGATACGCAGGGAGTTTTGATTGGAGAGTTGGATGAGGATGATGATGAGTTTATGGTTGATAATGCTTCTGTTTTGCCGCAGGTAGAGAAGAGGGTTCAGCCTATGCATTATGCTGAAATTGATGAGCCTGTTTTGATACCGCGTAGTCACTTTTCGCGGAGCCATTGGGCTAGGGCAACTACAGAGACGATGGTAAAGGTTGGAGAGAAACAGGTGCCTTATGTTGCATTGGTTGATCATGGTTCAGAGATTAATCTCATTGTTCGTGGAGTTTATGAGAGTAACAGATGGCCTATGGATGTAGAGCATGGGTGGCGTATGAGAGCCGCCAATAACACTGCAGGTGATTTATATGCTGCTTGCCCTAGTGTCAGGGTTTCTATTGGTGATGTAGAGGAGGATTTTCATTTCTTTGTGCAGGATTCATGCTCTTATCCCATAATTCTTGGTCAGCCATTCATTACAGAGATGCGTATGGAAACAAAGGTCATGGATGATGGATCTGCTTATGCACGGATTCGCAGTAAAGATGGAATGAGAGCAATTCAGTTTATGACTGTATGTGTGAATCATGTTAGAAACAGGGATACTCTCAGAGATGCACCCTTACCCACTGTGAGGGATTCGGGTTTTCATTAGGTACCGCCGTTTCGCGAGACGACGGTGGTACAGAGGAGAGGAGATTGGAGTTCTCGCTTCCTGGCAGCGGTGTTTTCTCCTCCGGTTATGTTGGGATTTCAGCAAACAGTTTGATGAGTTATCAGAAGACTTCTAGATTGTCTAGAGCTGCCAGGCAGTATATATGCAGGATGGAGAAAAATTTGAAAAATGCAGGAATTTTGGAGGATGATGAGCACATAGATGGTATGTATGACAGTGTGATTTGTGCAGATACGATGGCAGAGATGGGAGATATGCTGAAAACTGATATGCTGAATTGTCATGGTAATGTATTAGTGCAATCCCTGGGCATGTTTCATGAAATTGCAGATTTTGTGTCACAGATTGAGTCAGAGGCTGAGGAAACTCAGCAAAGAGTGTTGAGTGCTGAAGAAATTCAGCAAACAGAGTTTCCAGCTGGTTATGATCAGCTTTCAGAGAGACAGAGGGCTGAAAATTTTCAGCCAACAGAGTTTACTGCTGAAATATTTCAGCATTCAGAGTTTGGGGCTGTTTCTATGCAGTCCATAGAGCAGAGAGCTGAGAATAATCAGCCATTAGAGTGCAGAATTGCTGATTTACAGCAAGGTTTATGTAATGCAGAAGAACATAATGAAGGCCAGGGTTGACATGAAATACAAAACTGTGGATAAGAAGGTGGATTTTATAGGCAAGATTATGGAGTATTGTTCTACCACTTCAGAGATACAGAGATTTATTGGAGCTTGTGTGTTTTACATGATTTGGACACCCCATTTTGCACACATAGCAGATTGTTTATATGAGCTGTTTCGAAAGGGGCAGAAACTATTTTGGGATGAGAGCCACACTAGAACCATGCGGAAAATGAGGAAGTTATTGCAGATTTTTTGGAAGATGGTGAAAAGATGGTTTGGGCCATACATAGTTAGACATGTCTTTGATAATGCAACATATGAGCTGACTGAATTGGATGGGACAGTGCTTAGAGTACCTATTGCTGGAAAAAGAATCAAAATTTTCAAGAAAAGAGATGATGAGGATTATGCATTGGAAGAATTTTCGAGAGAAGAGCAACGTCAAGAAACTCCAATGGAAGAGACAGATGATATGGCTGAAAATCTTGTTGATCTACCGGAAATGCATAACGAAGAGATTGATTTGTTTGTGGATCTTGATGATAATGATCATGGGTAGTTGGCCCATCCGGAGGATGCGCAGGATTAGAGGGGGTGGATGTCGTATTGCTGCGCATTCGAGGTGTGTAAACCACCCGAAAGTTGTGCATGGGATTTGGTACTTTGTACATATTTAGTTGTTGTGTTTACATTTATTTTTCTGCGCATGAGTGAACATGATGAGATGCTTTCAGCCTATGTTGATACATGTTGCTGCAAAAAGCTTTGGAATCATTGCTTGCCAAAATCCATCAGCACTATTGCTCGTAGACTCAGCAAAAAGAGGAGCCATTGACTGTTGGACGGATTCATGGTTTAAGCTTAATGACTGAGGCTGCTTCATCATGTGGTTTTGGGTTTTCTACAGAGCGAAAGAGGATGGCCCTGTTCTTCTGGGTTTGTGGCATCCATGGGAGCACGGTGGCCATGGCCATGAGCACACACAGGTGCATGCATATGTGACTACACACGCATCGGAGGAGAAGGAAGAAGCTAAAACTAATGATATGTGAGATATTAAGGCTAAAGAGGGGATTTTTGAAAGGCTAAAGAGGGGGGAAAAAGGAGAAGCTTTTGGGAGCTATTTTGAGAAGGAGGTATTTTGGGGGGAAGAGAGGCTCCTCAATGGAATGAGGGCGGAAGAAAAAAGAGAGGAATTGAAAACGGAGGAGGTACTCAGATGTCCGTGAAGAGGAAGAGCTGAAGCGGATGTAAAGTGTGCAGAGTTGAGGGGAGTTATTGAAGAGGAAGTGAGAAAAACGGCGATCAAGGAGATAGTGATGATGACTTTGCGGATGATGAGGAGTTTCAGTCACCCATAGACAGTATTGATCCTTTCGTCTTCTTTGCTGATTTGATGAACGGTGGCAAATGCCCTGTATTACAATGGAGGGTTGGCCCTGAGTATACTGCAGCGTTTGAGCCTATGTGTACATACACATTTTCTGAGAATGAATCAGGATTTGTTCCTCAGTGATAACCGGAGGCACTTTGTACCTTCTGTGAGGCCGAGGCCGGTGTAGAATGCGGGCTGAAGTTGAGAAGCTGAAGGCTTCACTTGAAGATCACGGCCTTGAGCTACGTGTGAAAGTTGCAAATGAAGCTGAAGTAGCCTGCAGTCAACAAAGGCTTGCTTGCGGAAATAGAGACCATTGGGCAAGCATATGAAGATATGCAAACACAAAATCAACGTATGCTGCAATAAATCTCTGAGCGAAGATAATGTTCAGCGGGATGAAGGCCTAAGAACTGGTTGATTGGAAGATCTTCTTATCTGTTCTCTGACAAAATCCTTATTATTAGCATTTTTTTGCCGCATCAAGATTCGAGAAGCTTATAAGCAGGTTGTAAGTTCACTCTCAAAGGTGCGAGTTGGTTATTCTGAAGCTGACTTGCTTGGAACTACCATTGAATCGCTTCCTCATTGTCTTGTGAATCAATCCAACAAAATCGTTGCCTCTGGCAAGTAGCTTTGGGGATGACTTTGACCCTGTCTATTCAACTAATTTTGTTAACGAGGATGATAGGAAGAGTTCAGTTTCTGGTGAGGATAATTGCCTGTGATAGTATCCTTATCTGAGCAACTCGAGGCTTCTGGGCTAGTCCAAGTACCAGACACCTCTCGCTTGATTGAATCATCTGAGGTTGATCTGGAGAAAGCATAAACTAGCTAGTCTACGCCCCCTGCCGATGCGGTAGTAGCCAATGATGAGGTTACAATAAGTCTGCCTGCACCTGTGATCTCACTTGCGGTTTCATGTCGAGAGGTGCTGAAGTTTGAATCTTTTGTCCTGTCAAATACGAAACATCTGTATCTGTCAGCAATACACAACTATCCAGGTCTTGGAGCCATGCCTCAGCTTGTGAGTGGATGGTACATGAATGAGAATCCAGAATCTCAGCCTCAGGAGGTTTCAGTGCTAATACGTTCAACACAGGTGTAACATTGATGACTGAGCAAGGCCTTTCTTCCTCCACACTCCACTAGGGCAGATTGCTGCTGAACAGACTTATGATACGGTTTTGTCAAAGTTTTTGGTGGGTGCCACATCTGATAAAAAAAACACAATAAAAGCAGAACATATATAGTCTATGATGGAGATGGAGAGGAGAAAATGACTCGTGAAGACATTTTGGAAGTTCTCCATGATTTATCAAGCTTTTTCCTTTCCGAAGAACTAGGCCAACAAGTCTGTTTGCTAAAGGCTTGAACAAATTGATTATAGGGTCATTTTCTGACATTGCATTCACAAATTGAATCTTGATCTTGTTTGTTTGATCTTCTATCTTGGACCAATAACCTCTGTGGTTGCGACATTGCTTTCACAAACCCTTCGACAGCGTCCTCCTGCTCCAAGAAGCGCTCAATGGAGAGACTCACGTGGTGGGTTTGGTCCACGTTTTCGGTGCAGCTAACAACCCCCTTGGTTAGGGTCAGGCAGACAGTCGGGGGTAACTGAAGCTGCCTCTCCCTTCAGGTCTTCAACCTGAAGCATTAAATATCTTTCCATCCTTTAGTTCCTTGAAAAAACAATGCAAACAATGCTCCTAAACTTTTACAAGCACAATCAATTTCAGTGGTCGTTTATTTGGCCAACTGCTAAGGAGTGAATCCTTCTATCCGAATGCATCATCCAGCATTCGATCCGGGATCAATTGCGACTTGGCAAGATCCCCAAGGGTTTGTTTGATAACCCTTTTGTCCTTAGGTTAGGGCTATACCCTGTTAACCCAACTTATTCAATACCTTAGGTTTTATTAACAGTAAATCTTGGCGACCATGTCACTTTAAATTGATTGATCCTTTGCTTCAAGAAAATACCTAACTTCCCTTAACTTGGCAATTTTCCCAAGAAAGCTGATGTAGCATGATAATTACTTATCCTCTTGCAAGTTAAACTTGCACAAGAACCTGCCAACCTCATTCCAAGGAATGGCAAAACTCTCTTGTGATCAACCACAAGACCATGCGATGTTGCAATTTGTTGCACAAGTGTCGCATCTAATCCAAGGGATCATTTCACCCATTGAACGGTGTTTCTAGTCAAGGAATTATGGTTAGACAAGAAGTAGGGTTTAGGGTGTCTTCTTACCCAATCCAATTCTAATTGCACTAGGCCGACAACGATCCTAGGGATTCCAAACTCAAACCGAGTTTTAACATTTGAACGAATGATCCTTAGGGTAGAAACTGTAGATCGTTACTTGCATGAGCACCCTCTTGACCCTACATTCCATGAATGTGGGTTGGACCTTTGGGTATGAGGGTTTCAACTTGGCAACAAGTGTGAAACTAGGCCAAATCCTTAATGAGCTAAACCCTAGCTAGCACTTGGGGTATTTATTGTATGGATTGAACCATGCCTATACGAATCCCTTGCGGGTTAGGTGATTTAGATAATTCGATCTACTTGACTTGCGACAAGGACGAAACATTCCTAGAGATGTTAACTTGATCTAAAGGAGAAAGCTAGTTGCAACATGTCACAATTTCATGTAAACACGCAATTCATTGCTTCTCTGTACCACTAGATTCTCAATAACCCTAACCTTTCTTGTAAAAATTAAAATGCATGATAATTTGCAGAATAACTTTCATTGAACCTACTAGGACTTACAATCAAGAATCATGCCCACAATTTTTTTCCTAAGCTTTTAAAATTTCATGCTTTAATAAACCATGTAGCCTTTCCCTAAATACAACTCTTGATGAATGAATTTTGCGCACGATGAATGTGCAACATGCAATCCTTTCCTAACTACAACGTAGTTAAATGAAGTTCATGCCAATTAAAGCTAGAGTTAACCTATTCCATGCAAGCTCATAGAATCGTTTCCATGCTCTGCTATTTCCTATGGGTGTTAAGGACTTTTCCTAATGAATCATTACAATGAAGATATTGCCTAAAAATGCGGCATTTGCTTAATCTTTCCATGTCTAGTCAAAGGTGCACTTAATAATTTCAACCTTATAATGATAGGCTATAGGTGTTCTAGGCTCGTCACTTTAAAATGCATGACAGGGCAACATACTATTAAGGACATTAGATGGATAGACCATTTCTTTATATTGAAAATACCAATGACCAATTTCATGTCATGAACTAATTCTAGTAATTGTTCAAATAGTCAATTTATTTCCAACTGCATTTAACTAGGCTAGGTGAATTTGACATGCATAGGTGCTTCCTAGTCCATGAAATTATCGTACACAATGCATTACTTTTGTGTGGAATCAAAAATAGTAAAAACCCGGGCTTGTGGGCTTGGGGAAATGTCCATGTGAATGTTAGGAGAAGATCCTCCCGCAGGCGCAACTTGCGACTTCTTGGGGGCCATCGTGGCCGTAATTACGGACTTCGGGTTTGCCTTTACCCTGACGCGATTGGTGAAACTCCTCAGCCTTCATAAGTAGCCTCAAGGTCTTGCCCTTCTCCCTCGTACGCCAGAGATCCCTTTTGAAGTGCGGATACTTGAGAATACTGGTCTTGCGGGATTTGGGCTGATGGGAGGCCTTGTGGGGTTGGAGCTTGGTTTGTGGAAATGGGGCTCCTACAAAAAAAATTCTTGGGAATGGGGGCTTTTACGAATGGAGTTTCGAAAATGGAGGCTTTACAAGGGGGTTTGTAGAAAGGGGCTCTTACGAATGGAGCTTGCAGGAATGGAGGCTTTATGAGCTTCTTTTAAAACCTGGGGTGGCTAGGAATGGACTTATGGATGCCTTGTGGGAATGGGGTTTAAGAAAGCCCCCTTAGAAGCTTCTTAAAAGGAGCTTCTAAGAAGCTTCGTGAGGAAAATGATTGGGGAGGAGCTTAAAATGTCTAATGACAGTGTGACAGGGGGGAAATGGCGACAGGATGGCTGCATCAGCAACAACTGGCGGCTAACTTGGTGCCTCCCTGACAAGTGGTGGCCCTTCACGCAGCGAGGCGGTAGCCACTCGCTGGACGGCAGCCTCTCAAATTCTTCTACTCCCATGCAGCCTTTTCGCCCTTTGCTTCTTCTTCCCTCCCATGCAACCTTTTCTCCCCCTACTCCAAGGTTAGGGGGGGTTTTTATAGCCCAAGGGGGGAGAGGGGAGCTCCACCACATGGGCTGTGCATGCAGCCCACGACTCCCACCTAGCCCATCCCTCCCCTCACACCCTCTCCTCGAGCCATGCATCGGCTAGGGGAGAGGGATAAACATAAATAAATTTGCATTAATATTATTTATTTTGCCCCTCCCAAGAGGGTGTTTACTCGCGGTTTGCGGATTTGAACCCCCGGGCTTGATTTGCCAATGCGGAAGTCCCGTTTTCACACATGCGGGTTACAGATTAAACTGCAGAAAATTTTCATACGGAAGATAACCTTGCACAGGGTTTACGCGGTGTGTAGGGAGTCAAGTTGGGTAATATTTTTGAGCGGGAATATTACACGATTTCATTAGGAGCTTTCTTTGTCACATATCCTAGTACATGCTTTAAGTATATTCGAATAGTGAAAGGAACAAACTCAATGAAGAATCTAAAAGCTTTAATAGCTTTAATCATGGCCATTATCTCCCATTGATAGGAATTATAATTTTTCTAAGTACTAGAGAAAACTCTTGAGGCATACCTACAAGGGTATAGTGTGTAAGCTTCTTCTTCACATAGACAAGCTCCCCACCCTGAATCAGAGGCATCAATATACAAAATTAATGGTAATCCTGTTGGCAGACAAAGAGGGGGAAGATGCTTAATTAGATTTTTTATATTTTCAATGGCCAGTGTGTGGATTGGTTTCCAATGAAAATGATCATTTCTAAGGAGAGGATAAATATCCTTAGGACAGTTGGCAATATTGGGTATAGTAGAGTTGATCCAGTTTAAGCACCATAAAAATTGTTGTAATTGGTTAACCCTTGGAGCCCCAAGAGAGACACCAAGTAAAAGGGGTTTCTACTGCAAGAAAATCTATCTTGTAACATCAGTTACAAGCTTTTGTTTCATTCTTTGGAGAACCACAACAAGGAAAACGACACCACTAGTAAGAAATCTTCATGCAACATCAAAAAACAATTCTTCCATGATTTTATTCTTCAAAAAACTTCATCATTCTCTTCATATTCTTCATATAATTCATCGACCAAAAAAGTAAACACAAAAGAAACACCAGTTTGCATGGAAAAGTATCACATATTATTCATCTTCATTGTCTTCTTAGTTTTCTGTCACAGTCCTTCATACATAAATACATTGTTTGAATTGGCTATCTCTGACTCTCTCTTTCTCTCTCAATCAATAGTACATAATATCCTCACTAAAATACTCAATAATCAGTCATAATAATCCTTCTTTGGTCGTGGATGCCCCTTCCAAATTAAGGTGTGTTTGATATGAAAGGGCACCAGAGTGTCCACCTCAAAAGGCATTTATTCCCGATTTCATTAGGAGCTTTCTTTGTCAGATATCCTCATACATGATTTAAGTATGATGCCAGGAGGCATATTTCATGGTGGATTCCGTGCCACGGTGAATTCTGTGAGGTTTTACGGTGGATTCCATACTCATACACAAAGTGGATTCTTTGTGCGAGAAGTTGATGGGGACGCCTGTCCTTTTTGGGCGTTTCATTAATTTAGTGTGTACATGGGTGATTCCATAGCGGGTGATTCTGCAAAATGCATATTAAATTAATAAACGTTTATGAGTTTAGAGTGTGCACTCGTAATAAATTAAGGTTAGGATTTATTTCTAACCAGTTGATTTATTTATGTAGCTGAAGACTGCTAGGTATTCACTTTTGTCGGTTTAATTGTATTATTTTACTAACGATTGTGAATGCTTCAGTTGATGTGTAGAGATAGCAGTAGTGGCGGAGGAAAGCATTGGAGGATAGTGAGTATTCGATTTATTGATTATATTTTGATGGGCGCATACCTTAGGCATGACGCCTATATTTTGTCACGCCTATTTATTGAGGCGTTGGATATTTATTATTATTTTGTATGCGCATGGGCGCACGATTATGTTATTTCTACTTGGACATTGTATTGGGCATGCCAGACTCTTTGGGCACCGCCCATTAGCTTTATTCCTATTTTGTGTTAAAGCAAACTCAAAAGCTAAAAGCTTGCTATTTTGTAATTTGGGCTATTATTTGAGCTTGAAGATGAATAATACATAAAATACATGCTTTGTGGAGCGCTCACACAAGGTATGGGGGGAGATTGCACCCAATTGGTCTCTTGTTCATGTCGTTCATGCTTTTTACCTTGTAATTTGTGCAA
The DNA here is from genome assembly GCF_053477565.2 of Lygodium microphyllum. NCBI lineage: Eukaryota > Viridiplantae > Streptophyta > Polypodiopsida > Schizaeales > Lygodiaceae > Lygodium > Lygodium microphyllum. The sequence continues at coordinate 93,553,515 of NC_141158.1, read as the reverse complement.
AAAGTAGAGTTATATTGTTCTTGGGGACCTTCCGGCATTCACTACGCAAGCGTACAACATCCGATCTGCGCACCAGTGGTATCAGAGCGAAGCTGAGATCAAGAGCTTCCAATCGCTACCCATCTTGTGCGAAGGCGGAGCTCCTGGAATGATTGGGCTCTACGATCAATCTCGTCGCGAACGGTCGATACAGGCAGATTCCTGGCGATCAAGAAGCCCTGTTTCCATCATCAGACTGCGAGGGACCGGTCTGCAGAGGCGGAGGACCACTCCTACATCTTCTTCATCAAGTCGTCAAGAACAAAGAGATAAGTCATAAACTCCATATCTTCAAGCTTTAAAAACTAAAGCTTAAGAAGCTTAGCTTAAGCTTTAAGAAGCTTTAAGCTTCTCAAATTTTCGTGAGGTCTCAGAAGACGTCAGCGAAAATTTCGCCGCCTTGCAAAAACGCCCCCCCCACGAATTCGTCGTTGATTAAGCCAAGCTTAATCATCACCTAAGCTCTAAGTTACTTAAGCATTAATCAGCCAGGTCACACACAACCAATCAGATTCTGCAAGTTTTTCAAGTCAAGTTCTGCAAGTCCCATAAAGCAAGCAAGTTCTGCAAGTCTACAAACTTTGCAAGTCACATTAGTCTGGTAATCTGCAAGTCAGACAAGTCAACTGGAGTCAAAACTGACTTCTGTTCAAAACTCATAGAAGGGTTGTTCCTGCGCAGAAACTCCGAACTGCAAAGTTGTTCATTGGAAGGTACTTTACGCATATGCAGGTTTGCTGAAGCATTTTCAGCATACGAAGAAGGATAAAACACAGATTTTTCGAAGATTGTGAAAGCCACACCCAAAAAACATATAAGCCTTGTATTCCCGAACTTCAGCTACGCTCATCCCGCTAACTTGATTTTGAGAGTGAGAGGTTTTTTTTTAGTTTTGCAGGATGACGGAACCACATATGGATGATTTAATGGCTGAAGGCGACCTACCTGAACCTACGATGGAGCAAAAGCTAGACTTAATTATGATGCAATTGGATGAAGAACGACGGGCTAGGCAAGCATTACAAGTTCAATTGGCAAATTTACAAAGATCGTCTACCGATAAAGAAGAACCTCAGAGTTGATCCAATTTAAGCACCCTAAAAATTGTTGTAATTGCTTAACACTCGTCAAAGTATCAGGCATTTTAAGGATTTTAGTGAGAACATGGTCTTGTAATTTAATTGTTCCTCGGATAATTTCCATTCCCAAAAATTCCACATTAGCCTAAAACATGATTGATTTGGTTGGAACATCTTCAACAGCCTTTGCAAATTGAGTCAAGTGCTCAATATGTTCTTGCACTGTCTCTAAGAAAAAAAGAATGTCATCAATGTACACTAGACAGAAAGGAAACTTAGCAAAAATGGAATCTGTCCATTCTTGGAACTTTTTCAGGATAGTCTTTATGCCAAATGGTAGGACAATCCATTGGTAATGTCCTTGAGGGACACAAAAAGCAGTCTTGTACCAACGGTCTTCGGCCTTGATAGAAAGTTGCCAAAAATCTGACTTAAGATCAAACTTGCTAAAAATATTTTCATTTTTTAGTTTTTTTAGTAGCAAGTCCTTGAGAGGGATTGGATGACCATAACCAATCGAATACTTATTTAATGGCTTATAATTGATAACCATGCATTTCTTACCTCTTTTCTATTCAGAATGCTTATTTACATAGAACACTTGGCAAGCCCAAGGAGAATTAGTAGATTCTATCAGTTCTTTTTCAAGAAGAGTTTGAATCTTTTCTTCGCATAGAACAAGGTCTTCATTCGGATTTTTTCCACTAAAGAAGAGCGCATTATGAAGCAAGTAGTCAAGTCTATCCGCACTCCGATGGGTATGATGCGTTCTCTCAGGTTTGCATTTTCTAAAGATGACCAATTATCAGGGCTAAAATCCCATGACTGGCATAAGATATGTTAGGTTTGTACTACGAATGGATTGTAATTGGCGTGCACATTTTGCTATTTGGAGTGTAGCCATTTTTCATAATGCTTTCTCATTTGTGGCAGTTTGTACTACCAATCGCGATCGCAAGATGTCTTACTCCAGAAATACACGGGGCCATTTACAGGTTGTCGAATTTGGTGCAATGGATCTCACAAAAGGAGATGAAGATGTCCTCTATTGAATCCGCGAGGCGGGGAGTAGTGGAGACAGTCTGTCTCTTTGAGAAATACCTACCCACCAGCATGCTCACGATACAAATCCACCTTCTTGTGCATCTTGTAGATGAAGTGAAAATTTCTGGACCTATTCATACGTGATGGATGTTCTTCTTGGAGCGCTTCATGAAAACCCTGAAAGGCTTTGTGCGACAACGAGCTCGGCCAAAAGGTAGCATGGCTGAAGGTTGGTTGGTGTCTGAGGCGCTAGTGCATATTTCACAATGGCTACCAACGGTGGATCCAGACAACAAAATGCTATGTTGAAGGATGATGATAGACTGACTAGAGATGTGGTGGTTGGAAATGGGGTAGAAAAAATAATGGATGCTACAATGGAGGAGAAGGTGAATTGCTTTTGTATGTTGCACCATGCCTCTATGGAGATGTGACTCGCGAAGTACCAGATCGCTAGGCAAGATCGAGAGGAAGCATGATCTGAATTTTGACATTGTACGCGTCATCGACCAATTTGATATCCCGAGGGCATGGAGGAGATGCCACGGTTCATGTCAACACGATGGTTACGTGGAGCTTTGACCGCAGCATCTTGTGAAGGGACAGAGGCCTCAAATGGAGGAGTGGGAATTCTCGAGGGGATGTAGTCCAAAGGTGATGAGGTGTTTAGGATTTGTCATATCTATATTTTATATGTGACATCTAATTTGAGCGTTTCAATGTACAATACAAAATATATAGTGTAGCGTGGTCGCGCGGACGACATTTTCGCGTGGAGTGTATTGATAAAATGCGCTCCACAATGGACTGTGGTATCATGGCAAGGTTCGAGCAAGAGAGCCGGCGACGAGCAACGGATCCAGACAAAGTTATAGATTAGATGGAGTATTTTGGGAACTTCCAAAGTATTGTTACGGTGGATTATCGTAGCTTCTCCATGATACTATTCGATATGCAGTGGTTCAAAGTGGTACTTGGAGGAGCTTGAGCAATAGTTTGACGAGGTCCATCTGGATTTCTTGAAATAGATTCCGAAAAAAAATGGACGGATTTACGTGACACCTTTGTGTTGCCGGCCCATTGTGAACAGGTGTATGGACTCATTTGTTTGTTAATTGTATTATGAGATGGTATATGTCACAATAATTTAAACTCTCTTGTATGTGTTTGTGAATAGGTAATCTTCTATACAAACCCCCGACAACCTCGATGGTGGTATGTTATACCTTCAGCTCCCCGAAGTGCGAGAGTTTATGATCAAAGCATTGTTCTGAGCATAGATGAAGAGAATATGAAAATAGAGGGGTCGATATTGCAAGGGGTGGAGGCTACCGAAAGCTTGGAGCCAGCATCGGCTAACAATGATGGAAATACAGGAGTTCAAGAATTCTTTGAGAACGAGGTGGACTCATCCTTTTGTGGTGACATGTCTATCGACCTTCCAGTGTATGCGGAGTTATGTTAGGAGATAGGCCACCAAAAGCTTGGAGCCAGCATCAGCTAACAATGATGGAAATACAGGAGTCCAAGAATTCTTTGAGAATGAGGTGGACTCATCCTTTTGTGGTGACATGTCTATTGACCTTCCAGTGTATGCGGAGTTGTGTTAGGAGATTAACATGGGACCATAGGATACTTCATACTTGGAGCATCCACTTACTCAATTTGTTGACCAATCACTTATAAGGGTACATAAGATATGCATTTTAAGTGAGATATTTTTTTAAGGATTTATATTACTGTGCTTTGTATGATTTAAATTGATTATTCTAACATCATTTTTTATCTGTGTAGGTGACATTTTTAGGATGAGTCGAGGGATGAGCGATAAGGATTTCAGGTTATCTTCATGCGCATGTCTCCAGACCAGATCACGAGATTCAGAGACATGGCAGACCAGGAGCTGTCTCGAACATCGTTAGGCCGCTCTGCTAGATCTTGATGCCAGGAGGCATATTCCACGGTGGATTCCGTAAGGTTTTACGGTGGATTCCGTAAACTTAGATGACCGGGGCTCATACACAAAGAGGATTCTTTGTGCGAGAAGTTGATGGGGACGCCTGTCCTTTCACTGGTGCGCAGATCGGTCGCAGATAGCTCACGTGGTGAATCCCGGAAGGTCCCCAAGAACAAAGTACTCTACTTTTTAGCACAAAAACCCATGTAAAAGCAAGCACGACAAGAGGCAAGAGACAAATTGGGTTCAATCTCCCCCATGCCTTGTGTGAGCGCTTCACAAAGCATGTATTTAATGTATATTTCCAACCTTCATGCTCAATAATAGCCCAATTACAAAAATATGACAAGCTTTTAGCTTTTTGAGTTTGCTTTCTACCAAAAATAGGAAAATAAAGCTAATGGACGGTGCTCATAGTGTCTGGCATGCCCAATCTCAATGTCCAAATAGAAATAACATATCCAGGCGCATAAGCGCATACAAAATAATAATAAATAATCGATGTCTCAATAGACATAACAAAATATAGGCGTGGCGCCTATCAAAATATAATCCAAGAGTCGAAAACCCGCTAGACTCCAATGCTTTCCTCCGCCACTGCTGCTATCTCTACACATCAACTGAAGCATTCACAATCGTTAGTAAAATAACACAATTAAACCGACAAAAGTGAATACCTAGCAGTCTTCAGCTACATAAATAAATCAACTGGTTAGAAATAAATCCTAACCTTAATTTATTACGAGTGCGCACTCTAAACTCATAAACGTTTATTAATTTAATATGCATTTTGCGGAATCACCCGCTATGGAATCACCCATGTACACACTAAATTAATGAAACGCCCGAAAAGGACAGGCGTCCCCATCAACTTCTCGCACAAAGAATCCTCTTTGCGTATGAGCCCCGGTCATCTAAGTTTACGGAATCCACCGTAAAACCTCACGGAATCCACCGTGGAATATGCCTCCTGGCATCATATATGAAAGCAAGCCAAGCTCACAGTGTTCTGGTAAGAGGAGCAGTGTTGCTTTCATTTTCTGTTTTGGGAGCAGATCTCTGTAGGTAGCACAGCCGGAAATTGCAAGAGTACATTGTCTCAGGTTGAGACGCCCTTCGCGGTAAAGCAAGAGGGTAGTATATGCTAGGGATAGGGTTTTAGCCCTCGGCGACCCTGTTTTTTTGATTTGAGGCCATTTCGGGGCCTGTTTTGGAGGCGGACGTTTTCTGCACGCACTCAGGAAAAGGCCCTGTTTTATGCTATGCGACCACTGTTCTACAGGTCGGTGAAAAGTTACCACAGAAATTGCATCGTATGCTTGTGTGCATAGACATTGGGAGTTACAGAATCATCCTTGGTTCCTGTTTATGCAAAATCGTCACTAGGAAGTGACTGTGTGGTCAAATACCACTTTCGCCAGTTTTGCAGATTTGCCCTTGTGAGGGTGAAGCTGTGTTTTCTGCAGTAACAGAATTTTTTGCAGTGTTCTGTAATGGCATCTGATTCTCTTTCACAGATTGTCACTGAAAAGCTTGACAAGAACAACTTCCAAGCATGGAAGTTTAGAATGACGAATTTCCTTATGGGAAAAGGATATTGGGAATTTGTTGCAGGAAATGAAGAAGAACCAGTTCTTCCTGATGTTCCCAATCAACAGCAAATGCAGGCATTCAAAGCATGGCATGAGAGAGCCAGGAAAGTTATGTACTGGCTATCTATCAGTATTTCAGACTCTATGATTGTGCATATTCAGGATGCAAGTACGCCAAAGGAGGCATGGGATACTTTGTCAAAAATGTATAGCACAAATACGCAAGCCAGGAAAATGCAGCTCAAGCAAGAGTTGCATAATGTGCAAAGAGAAAGTATGAGCATCAATGACTACCACATGAAGGTGAAGAAGATTGCAGATGCACTTGGTTCCATTGGGTCGCCAGTGGAAGATGATGATTTAGTTTCTGTGACCTTGAATGGTCTAGGAAAGGATTATGCACAGTTTTGAACATCCATTTCCGTCTGTGAAAGATTTCCTGATTTTGAGGAGTTGATTGCTCTTCTAATTTCTGAGGAGCAGAGAAATGGTGGTGCATCTTCTTCAGGAGGAACTTCAAAAGAAACTGTCTTCTACTCAAATGCTGGAAGAGGTAGAGGAGGCCGATTTGGAGGCCGTGGTAGAAATCAGAATATGCAGCAAACTCAAGAAAACCAGTCCTATGGAGGAGGACGTGATAACTCTAGAGGCAGGGGGAGCCAAAGAGGTCGTGGTGGATGGCAAAGAGGCCAAAATGCAAACAGTAATGTTGAATGCTACTACTGTGGTAAAATGGGTCATATGGCTAAAGACTGCTATAAAAAGCAGAATGACGTCATGAATGGAAAACTGCAACAAGGGAATTATGCATCTTCGAGTAGATAGGGTGATGACAGAAATGAGCATTTGTTTATGGTGCAGGACATGAACAATTCCGTGACAAGTGCAGAAGAAAGCAACAATGTATGGTATGTTGACTCAGGTGCATCAAACCACATGACAGGTCATGCAGAATGGATGGAGGATGCAAGAAAAATGGAAAAACCAGGATTTGTGGAGATTGGTGATGATACTGCACATCCTATTGTGCAGATTGGAAAAAATTCTTTGTCTATGCAGGATGGGAAAAAGAAATACCTGTCAGATGTATTTCATGTCCTGAATATCACCAAGAATCTGGTTTCTGTTGGTCAAATGGTTGAGCAGGGCTTGCAGGTTAGATTTAATCCTCATGGATGCTTTGTTGAGGATATGAAAAATAAAGGTCGCTTGATAGCAAAAGGAAAGAAGAAGGGCAGAATGTTTACATTGGATGCAGACATGTCTGAATTGAGTGCAGCAATGTTTGCACATAGGACCGGTGTAGTTGCAGATATTGAAATCTAGCATAAACGCATTGGTCATGTTAATGTATAGCGACTTAAATCAATGCAGGCCCAAAATATTGTTGCAGGATTGCCTAAATTCAAGGTTGCAGAAATGCATAAGGTATGTGAAGCCTGCCAATTTGGAAAACAGGCAAGGAAACCATTTCCTAGACATGTTCAAGAGAGTGAGAAGCCATTGGAATTAATCCACTCTGATGTGTGGACTACTAAAGCTGCATCTCTTGGAGGCTGTCATTATTTTGTCACTTTTATTGATGACTATAGCAGAAAAGTTTGGGTGTATTTTATGAAAAAGAAAAGTGAAGTTTTTGGGCATTTCAAAACTCTTAAAGCTATGGTTGAAAAAGAAACAGGCCTGCAAATAAAATGCCTAAGGTCAGATGGAGGGGGAGAGTACCTCTCAAATGAGTTTGCAAGGTTCTTGCAGGAGCATGGCATAAAGCAGCAATATTCATGTAGTCATACCCCACAACAAAATGGAATTGCAGAAAGGAAAAACAGGCATATTGGAGAGGTATCTCGTGCCATGCTCAATGAAAAAGACCTACCAAATTTTTACTGGGCTGAAGTAGTTGCTATAGCAGTCTACATAATGAACAGGACTCCCACTGCAGCAATACATGGGATGACTCCAGAGGAGAGGTATACTGGTAGGAAACCAGATATTTCTCATTTGAAGATTTTTGGTTGCATTGCCTATGTTCATGTGCCAGATGAGTTGAGATCCAAGTTGGATCCAAAAGCTGAGAAGTGCATCTTTATTGGTTACTCTCTGCACAGCAGAAAGGGTATAGATGCTATAATCCTTCTACTCGTAAGTTTACAGTGAGCAGAGATGTTGTTTTTGATGAGATGAGTAGCTGGTATAAACCAGTAAATGTGATTGATGATAAAGATGCACAAAATGGTAATGCTGCACAGAAATCATAGCAGCAGTCACAAAATATTAGTGGACCTGGAGTGTCCTCTAGCAGTGGTTCATATTCTTCGCCATGGACAGGCAGATTGAGATCAGGAGAATCTCCTCAAAACAATGCAGATAGTGGTATGCAGGTTTCACGAAAAGGAAAAGAGAAGGTAGATCAGCCCATGTTTGATGTGAATGCAGGTCACTCTTATGTGGATGGTAAATCCAGTGGCTCAGAACAGAGCATTGATGATGAGTTGGGTATTTCTTCTATTGTTACACCTGGAGTAAGGAAGACCAAGGATGTTTTGAGAGCACCTGGGAGTGAACCTACTTTGCGCAGGTCTACCAGAGCTAGGTATCTTGTGGATAGGCTGAAATATGATGGATTTACAGCCATTCACTATGCATATATGGTCAAAGTGATACAAGAACCAGAACCCACTTCTTTTGAGCAAGCCATGGAAAAAGAAAAATGGGAGAAAGCCATGGATGAAGAAATGGATGCCTTGAAAGCAAATGCTACATGGGAGTTAGTACCTTTGCCTAAAGGTAATAATGCAATTGGCTGTAAGTGGGTTTATAAGGTGAATCACAATGCAGATGGTTCTGTGAACAGATACAAGGCAAGATTAGTAGTCAAGGGGTATGCACAAACATATGGCATTGACTATGAAGAAACATTCAGTGTGGTTGCAAGGATGGCAACCGTAAGAGCAGTCATTGCTATGGCTGCATCAAAGGGATGGTCTTTACATCAGATGGATGTAAAGAATGCCTTCTTGCATGGTGATTTGCAAGAAGAGGTCTATATGGAGCAGCCACCAAGTTATGTGCATGTTGTTCATCCTGAGTTTGTTTGCAGGTTGAAGAAAGCCTTGTATGGCTTGAAGCAAGCACCTAGAGCATGGTCTGACAAGATAGGACAGTATCTTGTCACTATTGGCTTTCAGATTTCCAAGGCAGATTTCTCACTTTATGTGAGAAAAACAGAGAAAGGTATTATGCTACTTGTCATTTATGTTGATGATTTGATTATGACAGGTGACAGTGATGAAGATATCCTTCATGTGAAAATGCTATTGAAGCAGAAGTTTGAGATGAAGGATTTGGGAGAGCTGCGTTATTTCTTGGGCATTGAGGTGATTAGATCACCAAGTGGGATACAGCTCTTGCAGAGGCAGTATGGATTGGACATGCTGTCCAAATATGGGATGACATGTTGTAAGCCTATTTCAGTTCCTTTGGAGCAGAATGTGAAGCTGAGCGCAGATGCAGGTGAGCTTCTGGAAGACCCTACTATGTACAGACGCATAGTAGGAAGCTTGATTTATATGGCTATTACCAGGCCAGATTTGAGCTATGCTGTTGGATTGGTAAGTCAGTTTATGCAGGCTCCAAGGAAACCGCATTTGGATGCGGCTAGATGCATACTCAGGCATGTGAAGTCCACATTGCAGTATGGACTATTTTATGAGACTGGGGTTCAGATACAGTTGCATGGATACACTGATGCTGATTGGGCTGGTAGTATTTCTAATAGACGATCTACCAGTGGATATGTGTTCTCTTTTGGGAGTGCTGCAGTCACTTGGAGCAGCAAGAAACAGCCTACAGTTGCCTTGTCGAGCACAGAGGCTGAGTACAGGGGTGCAGCAATGGCTGCATGTGAGGTAGCTTGGTTGCATAAGCTACTTTATGATATGCATCAGCCTACAGATGGGCCAATTGTCATTTATTGTGACAACATGAGTAGTATACAATTGGCAAATAACCCAGTCTATCATGCTAGAACAAAGCACATTGAGGTGCATTATCACTATGTGCAGGAGAGGGTTTTACTAGGTCTTATTGATCTAGTTTATGTCAGCACAGAGGATCAGGTAGCTGACATATTCACGAAGGCATTGGGCGCAGAGAAGCTGCGCAAGTTCAGAGACCTGCTTGGTGTGTAGGAATTGGGATTGAGCTCGAGGGGGAGTGTTGAGATATCGAGCTCCACTCGTGATATGCCAGGGTGACCGTTGTGCATTTATGTCACCACTTGCCAGTTGCAGATGCGGTTGGTACACCGCCTATGAATAATAGCTAGATGATAGCTATCCTTATCTACTCTAGTTCGTGGCTCAGTTAGTATGCCACCTTAGTAGTTATTTGAGTTTGGTTTGAGACCCATATATAGGGTTCTTCTATTTCTTCGTATGTGAGTTCTTTTGGCTTCCACAACTAAGAAGAGGAAAACTGTTTTCAGCCTCCACCCTTGTGTGTATTCCCCCATTGTGCAAGCAAGAAAGCTACAAGTGAGACTCCTTCCTTCTCTCACACAATCTTGACACCTTATTGCGCGGGGTTTAAGGTCGACTTAATATTTTGAGTGGAAATATTACATTCTCTCCCCCTTAGAGGAATTGAGATGTCCTCATCTCGAGAAGAATTGGGGGTATTGTATGGCCTCTTTGCAATTGGTGCAGCTCCTGGTGCTAGCTTGATTTCATGATCAACTTCCCTTTGAGGAGGAAGTTCATTCAGCCTGCCCGCTTTTTGAGCCCAATCAAAACCAAAAAATTGACAAAAAAATGTAGTTGGAGAAGACAAATAGGAGAGATCATCGCCATGTCTTTCTCTTGATGTCGAAATGGAGCTTCAATGTACCCACCTAAACTGAAGTAGCAGGCTAGTAGAATGATTTTTGGGCTTCCAATTGCCTGCTAGCCTCGCGCATGATTTCGTAGACAGATTAAGAAGATAATCAATTAGTTTCCTTTGCTTCACAAGTCGTCATCCCCAACTCTATAGAAGCCATAATTTCAAGCTTAAAACTAACCAAAGTAATCTAAAAGAGTTCTAAGGGGCCATTCCTAAGGCAACCATACAATTGGCAAATGGATCTCTCAAGAGATGAGAAATGATGAGCTTGCAGTGCATAATGACTAGATAGACTTCTTGTTGGCCGGACTACAAAGGATATGGCTTCCAAAAGCGTAATTGTGACTTGTACTTTACGTAAGTGCTTTACCTCGTTTAACAAAAATAAGTGATTTAGCATAAACATTTATTTGGTTTATAAATTTTATAAAATGTATTTGAACCTCATATTCAATTATAAATAGTTATTAGAATTTATACATGTCTAATTTTATATTTTAAAAATAAAAAACAACTAAAATGCTTTAAAATGGCATAGATGAATTTTTATAAAATTTTTGGTTATATAATTATGTGTTATAATATTTTTTCCATGAATTGATAAAAGTTTATTGAAATTTATTGATAATATTTTAAGATCATTTAACATGTTGGAAAATTTAAAAATGGTTATTTTTTAGTAAAAATTTCAATTTTCATTTTAAAAAATATGTTTTGCATCAATTAAAATCATGATCTTTCCATGGAAAAGCTGGAAGTCAAATTTTTGATGCTTTAGTAAATTTCTTAGGAATTAATTTTAAAAAATCAATTTAATGTTATTCTTGTTAAAGAAAATATCCATATCAACATGGTGTTTTTGATTTGGCATAATTAAGAGTATACACGGTGTGTTAATCTACGACATGAAAAAAATAAAATAAAATGTAAGGGTATTTTATGATACTTACCAAGTTAGAAAATAATTACAATCCTTAATCGAATTATAAACAACATAAAATTAACAATTTATTTATATGATGGCCTAGGGAGATGTCTCACTATCTATATTAAACTTTTACAAGTTATTCATTAAAAAAAATACTTAGATGATTTTTAAGATAAAGAGTGGAGGGCCACTAGGATAATTAATAATTAAGGGGAGATATGGGGGTTTAAAATAAACAATATAAGTGTACACATAAGAGTGCAGAGAGAACTTTTTTTTTCTTTATCAATGTTTAGTAATGAAGAGAAAAGAAGAATGCAAGCTTACTGAGTTCTAGACATTAGATTAGTTGGACTACTACTAATAAGTGCCATAACTATTAAGAAAGGCTAGATAAATCATAGGAATTAGTTACCAATATCACCTATTCAGTGCAACAACTCAGAGGAGTTGGCTTGGCAACCCAGTTAAAAGTGGCTCGGTCTTTGGCAGTCAAAACATGAATCGTAAAGAGCATCAAGCTGCTACAAAGAAAATACACAACAGAGCACAACCATAGCTCTCACCCTACCCCTGACAAAATCAAAGCATGAAGTCCATGAGGAATAGGATTAGTATAGTTTGGGAGCTAGTAATCACTAACCAACTACTCCAATAGAGATTGGCTAAATAGAACTATCAAAGGAGTCATCCTAAGAAGTGGTCTAACCCACCTACCTAACCTAGGGCAACTGGACCAAGAAGTCCTACAAGGTGAGGACTCTTATAGCCTAGTTTATGTATTTTTTTCATTTTACCACATCTTTTTTTGTAATATTTTATACACATGCATGTAAAAAGGAGAGAGTTGAGCGTATTCTCATGGAGAATAGGGCATCAGCCTCATGTGTCATGTCTTGGTATCCAAGAACCTACCAAGCTCTTGCAAGGTGACACTAAATCCTTTATCTTTCGCTCATTTTTATTTTCACTCCAATCATCCTTGTTTTTTTCTAGCTAAATGCCACCCCTAGGAAGACAAGGCATCAACTCTGAGTCTAGTAGCTCATCCCCAAGAATCTATTAGGCCAGCACAAGGCAATGATCATCTACACTTTGAAAACTTTTTCCTTTATCTTTTATTTTAGAAGTTAGAAACCCTTTTTACAAACCTCTACATTTTATATATTTCAAATATATTCATTGTTTCTTCTCTTTCTTTTATTTGATAGGCTTCTTTGTCTATCTCACAACTAATAGGAATTCCTAAAAACAACTACCTAGCAAGCTAGTAAAATAGGGTTACTAGGACTACCTAGAAAAATAGCTCTTAGAGTGCTAGACAATGTCTTTACAAGAGGCAGACAACTACTCAACCCTCCCTAGATGAGCCCCAAATACACCTAACTTAATCATGGGACTTCATACCTTGAATGTTAGTCCCTGTGATAAAAGAAAAATTCCCCTTATACGTGCATGTATATTTCATAAAGAGAAAGACCTTGTAAAGGAAGGATATCACCTGGACTTGGCCACAAGAAGCTACTACACAGCAAGAGACTCCAAGCGCCTTCTAAACGATCTTTCAGTTTCTCCTACAAAGCAAGATCTGTAGCCTTTAGAAACAAATCAATTTACTGACTCTCCAATGATTGCTGCTCATTGGCATCCAACTGCGCATACCGGCTTTCAAATTCATGAAGCAAAGTTGCAGCAACCAACCCCTTATTAGGCTTTTCAATCCAATTTGTAAATGTCTTTTTAGTTACCAATCCTCCATCTTCCAAGAAAAACTCTTCTCTTAAAGCTTTCCTAAAAGCTACCAATCAGCATCTCTTCTATATAACTCATCAATCCGGTCATGCAATGCATGCATGAATGTCCATCCCGGAAGTGATTGAGCTGAAGGAGCAACTCAAGCAACTGTTAGATCAAGGCTGCATCCGTCCTAGCAGTTCGCCATGGGGAGCTCCAGTACTGTTCCAGAAGAAGAAGGATGGAACGCTGCAGCTGTGTATTGATTACAGAGGGTTGAATCAATCAACCATTAAGAACAAATATCCTATTCCAAGAATAGATGAAGTTCTTGACCGTCTTCAAGGTGCAAAGATATTCTCCAAGATTGATCTCAAGTCTGGATACTATCAGATAAGGATCAAGGAAGAAGATATCCCAAAGATGGTATTTAGCACAAGAGTTGGGCATTTTGAGTTCCTGGTCATGTCATTCGGGCTGACGAATGGCCCTGCCACCTTCAATAGGTTAATGCAGGATATCTTTAGACCATATCTTGATGACTTCGTACTCGTCTTCTTCGACGATACCTTAGTCTACTCCAAACAGGAAGAAGATCATGAACCCCATCTTCCCATTGTTCTTGAAACAATGAGAGCACACAAGCTTTATGCCAAAAAGAAGAAGTGTGCGTTCTTCAAACGATAGATTGAATATTTGGGATTCATTGTTTCAGCTGAAGGAATTTCAGTAGACCCGGGAACCATCCATAGGGCACCGACAAAGAAGGTGGAGCCCTAGAGAGCAGTAGAGGTGATGTCAATCAATTGAGGGCGGATATACGCAAGGATGAAGGATAGTAGGGAAGATACACCACGTCTCATCGTAGAAGCCAACACTAAAAAACTGTATATGAAATCTCTCTCTCTGGTATGATTTTCTATCTTCTTTTTAAAAGAGACAATGCATGGATATAGGAGAAGCCATGGCAGTCTTGCTGCTACTCTTAATAAGAAGGTGGCTTACTAAACGGTGTAGGTGAGAATTTGTGATAATGGAGGATTCCCCCCTTCTTTGCTGGTGACGATTCTTCCCTTCGCAGTACCAAACTTCTACGGCCATGGTTGTCTCTATTTTTCCCTTTCTATAAGGCTGCATAGAAGGGATGCAATGTATCAATGAGAAGGGAGAAGCCTTTGATTCACACACACACACACTCTCTCTCTCTCTCCAACTACACCCGTCACGGGATCGGTCATGCAAGGCACTCTATAGAGCGCTAAAATGGTTGATATTACGTGGCGACATAATTCTTCTGCTTGGACCGCATTGATGATGAAGGTTTGAACACTGCTTCGACCTCGTGACCATGGGTAGAAGCCAAATGATCAAAATTTCCAAGAGATCAAGTTCCACAATACTGGCTCATGCTCTCTTCGAAAATAATATGTACCCATATCATGTCTTTTATTATCAAACCAATCACCTTGATACATATCACCATTCACATATGTATAGATCCCATAGACTTCTTTTTTACCAACTTTCCAAGATCCATCATATGAGCTATTGTCGCGATATTTTTGTACTCCAAGACCTTCCTTAAGATTACTACTATATTGTCCATCATAAACTACCCCATTTGCAAACTTGTAAACACCATGCCCTTGCTTCTTTCCCATGTCATATGTACCTTCTAATGTCTCCATTTATGTATTTAGATTAAACTCCGTGCCCATGTGGTGTGTGATGAACAAGCTCACCACTCCAAATCTATTGTAACAATCATGCATTGGCTTTAGCAAAATAATCCAGATAGATCATTGCTTGAAAACATTTCCTCTAAAGAAGATTGTCTTAGAAACCATGACATGTTCCCCGTCTTCCTCTTGGCATCATGCAACGGCCTCCTTATTTTTCTAATTTTCAATATTTCCTCCAATTCATTTCCTGCCCCCCCTTCTCTTTAGAATGGACGTCTTTAAGGACTTTGAAATCTAATGGTACAATCCTAGCTAGAGCTTTAATGCACCTTTTCATTTAAATTTGCAATAAACTATGCCTTTGACTTACTTGGAAATGTAGTATCCTCATGAGCTTTTATGAATACTTAGCTTTGAAGATGTTGCCACCATAATGGAGACATCATGTACTTTGCATTGTAAGTTACGAGGGGCATGCAAGTGTTACTTAGGTGATGTGCTGAACCACCACAAAGCTCCTAGACCTGCCTCTTTTCACTAGGCAAAATCAAATTTGGTGTTGGAAAGAGGGGAATTATGGGAGAGGAGACAAGATATTATTTTCTCTAGGTGATAATAATTCCCTATGGGAAAATTCTAGATTGGTCATGGTTGGGATTCACTAAGGAAATCTATCAGATTTTATCTATAGCACCACCTTCCTCTCATAAAGAATTTCCTTGTATCGACATCTACTATAGAGACATGTCCTCCAAAACCAACAACAATGAACCTCGCATCTGCATTAATTAATGTAAAAAGTTCGTAACAATGTGCCAATTGTGTATAATTTTGCTAAAAAAATTGCAATATTAAGCACTGTTTCTGGGTGCTGTCATTCTTCCCCACTTAATTGTGAAGTGTCCTCACGCACACTGCTACATCACAAACATCCAATATCGCGAACACAGTTACCACGAGCATTGTGATGCAACCTCAAAAGAAAAATATACTCTCCCTCACTTAATTGTGAAGTGTCCTTGTGAGCACAGTTACAAGAATTGCAAAACCACTCATAGGAAACTAGTAGACACTGAAAAGATAGGAAAATATTTACTGGTGTCATACTATAAATCCAGCAAAACAAATATTTCAGTTACGTTATACAAAAACTTGTGCATACTAACATTCCCATTTTCCACTCTCCCCACTTAAGCGCATAACATAGCTTCAATCAGTGCATAGAATATACCAACTAGGAAGCTTTCTAGGGCCGCTAAAAAATAATAATCCCTCTAGACAAGAAAATTCCACACTACTATGCCACTAGGAATATTGCTTCTGAAATAGCCTCACTGATAAGGCCCATGCCTAACAAAGAACCCAAACAAAGCAAACTAATATTATGACACCAAATAGGACTCCTATGGTTTAGTTTCTAACCCTCCATGTTCTACTAGAACAACTAGTCAATGGTCCCTAACTTCCAAGTATCTAGAGTTTTTATTTGTTTGTTTTGTTTTAATAGTAGTCGCTTTCTTTCAATGTCAAAAGATTATATGCATTTATCTCCTTTCCAAAAGGTCCCACCCCAAAGAGATGCAAGGCATCGGACATAGGGCACCCATCAAGGAAATCCCTACAACCTACCAGGACCTCAGAGGCAATGGTTATATTCTTTTGGTGTTTTTTTTTTCATTCTTTAACCTTGCAGTCTCAAGGTGTTTTCTTTACTTTATTTATTATTTATTATTTTTTTCTTTCTTGCCTTCCAAAGAATAAATATATAGACTCTTCCGAACTTTTATTATTAAGATTGGATTTTAAGTTTTTATTTTATTAAAAGATCAACTAGAAAGCTAAGAATGCATCACTTAATTGAATGGTCAAACATTTCAGCTCAACAACTTCTCTTAAGGAATCTAATCTAGAACATAATACTAGTCACTCTAATTGGGACAATTGTAAGCAAAGATACTCATCATCTTAGCATCTCTCGTCCACGCTACTCCTAGTCAAAATTTCGGGGAGAGAACCTTGTTATTCAACTACCCCACACATCGCTAGAAAAGTGTAAAAAGATAGGAAAAACTCTTTTGGATTCCCAATTAGACTTTCATACAAGGAAATTTACTATTTCATGCGCACATATCACCCCCTATTTAATCACTCCCTGTGCTAAGTCCCATCCCATGTGGGTGGACTCTCCTATAGACTACATTGGTTATATATCTTTCTGTGTATTTTTGTTTGAAATGTTTTGTGCTCTTTTTTTCTGTAATTACTTGGCCTTTGAAATCTCTAAATTATTTCTATCAAAATATATTTTTATATCTACTTTCCTTCATTGCAAATGAATATAAATAGATGAATTAGGTATCAAACAACCTGTTATGTATAATCACCTAGTGGTTCAGAAATTGTAATAATCAACAAACTTGCACGAAACTCAACCACTAACCACTAAACCATTAACTTATTAGATCAATAAAGAGTGAAACCCCTTTAGAAACCACCCATGTAGTCAAACTTCCTTGTAATGAGCTCCTAGCATTGAAGGAGTATCCCAACTGTGTGTGCAACTAACTACCTAACCATGTGAAGACTAACTAAACTAAAGTGCACTAAAACTTAAAATGTAAAGGTATCAATAAACCAAAAGTTTTTTTTTTAAAGAATCATTTGTTTTGTATGTTTATATATATATATATATATAAATATATATAAAAGTAAAAACCCCAAAAGCCTCTAAGAAAACAAAATACCTAAACTAAAATCTTCAGATCCCTAAGAGCTTCTACTACAAACAATAACCCTAATCTAAATCATCCACACTATCTAAGTCAAGCCTATCAACTAAACCATCAGATATAGGATGCTCATGAATAGCCTCTAGCGTAAACACATCAAATGTTATAGATCGGCTATCAGCTGCATCACTAAAAACCTCCATCACATCATGGAGCAGAGCCGCAACAGCATCATCATAATAGGGCATAGGTGCCACTAGTAAACATCCTAAAGAGTAGCCCTTGGTTGTATCCATATACCAACATATATAATCCCAACAGGGACAACTAACATTTACTTGATCATCGGGATATGATGGAGTAAAACAGTAAACAACAACTTGATATTGGGAAAATTCCTACTACTCTCTACCCATCCTAGATTGAGAAACACCACGCTTAGGTGAGAATGCACCATCATAATCGTGGCACCGATAAGTGTAACCTATAGCATCTTAAATTACAGTGGTTCCATAGTGTCGAAATTAAGTATGACACTGCCAACACAAGAGTTGCACATGCATATAAAGATGCCACATTGACATTGCCTACAACCAAAGGGTGGATGGTATTGCAAACAAAAAATGATCACTAAAGAAGAACCGCAGCTAGCCTTTCCTCTGGGTGCATATAAGAACCTGTCATGATTAGAACTATCAGCATCAAGAGGAAGGTACAGTGCATCCATCCATAGAAAAGCCATGCGTGCATCCCATTAGAATCCCCAAAAGAAAAGAACCCAAATGTAGAATAGTTAAGGGTCATTTTAACCACTTACATAACTATACCTAACTAAACTAAGTCAGAAAATGTTTAAGGCGGAGGCCATTAACTCCAAATATCTCATTTTCAGCATTAATATATTGTACATCAAGAGAACCAATATCATAAACTTTAACAATCTTAAAAGGTCCTAACCAATGAATTTTGAGCTTCCCATAAAAATTTTAGTATCGACTATCATATAATAAAACTAAATCGTCTTCTTTAAACTCTCGTACTTTGATGTTCTGATCATGCCATGCTTTACGATGTTTTTGCATTGCTTCTAAACTTTGTAAAGTGAATAGTCTTTCCTCATCTAACATCACCAATTGTAAAATCCTTTACATCAGCGATTCAACCTCACCTAATCATAACGAGAGGGAAATTCGTAGAGTAGGCAACTCTTGCTCAATTGGAAAAATATCATTGGTTCCATAAACTAAATTGAAGGGTGTATTTTGCACTGTCACTTTATAAGTGGTTCTATAGGCCCATAATGCCTCATATAAACATTCATCCCAATCTTGTTTGTGAGAAGCAACATTTTAGTCAAAATCCCACAAACAATGCGATTGGTTACTTCAACTTGACCGTTAGCTCAAGGATAATAAGGCATTGATTTACGATGCTTAATTTTGTATATTTCCATTAGCTTGCTAATAAGACCATTCAAGAAATGGGAATCTTATCACTTACTAATTCCAATGGGCACCCAAAACAGGTAATGATATTCTCATACATAAAATTAACCACATCAATGGCTTTATCCGTCTTAAGCGCTTTTGCTTCTACCCACTTGGTAATATAGTTAGTATAGACCAAGATATAACGATTAGATCTATATCAAGTAGGCGAATCAATTGGGCCCATAAAGTCAATTTTCCACTTCTCAAAAGGCGCTAATGCTAATATAGGTGTCAAGAGGTGTAGCAAAACTCTTAGAAGGACGACCAATCCTTTGACCTACATCACATTTTCGGCAATAATAATAAGCATCTTTAAATAGAGTAGGCCACCAATAACCAGCTAATAGAACTTTCCATGCTGTTAATTCACTAACAAAATGGCCACCACATGGCTCATTAGGCAATGCCTTAAGAACCATAGGGACTTCATCTTCCCTTACACATCGTCGATAGATACCCTCGTATGGAAAGAATTTATAAAGGTAACCCACTAATAATCCATAGGAGTGTGCTTGCATTAAAATTTGTCACTTTCATCATTTATCAACACCAGGTGGATAACAAGTTGTACTAAGAAAATTTGCAATATTGACATACCATGGAACTTGCGTCTCCACAGTAAAAAGTAATGCATCTGGTAAATCATCCTCCATACCTTCTTCCTTATCAGATGTTAATCATTGTGAAAGATGATCTGCTAGAACATGAGCTTTACCACGACAAGTAACTATTTGAAAATCAAATTCTTGAAATAACAACATTCAACAAATTACACATCTCGAAAGTTCTGCTTTATTAAGCAAATACTTTAACGCCTCATGATCAACATAAATCATAAATTTGTTTCCTAATAAATAATGACAAAAATTTTCCACCGCAAATACCATTTATAAGCATTCTTTCTCAGTGGTAGTATAATTTCTTTCCGCATCATTTAAATTATGGCTTGCACAATAAATTGGACGATCCATCTTATTGTCACCTGTTTGGCATAAAACAACTCTTACAGCATACATAGACGCATTGGCATGAATATGGAATTCTTTTATCCAATCTGGGGGATGCCAATACTGGTCCTTTAATTAACTTTTGCTTAAGAAATTCAAATGCTTTCTAGCAGACATCATCCCAATTGAAAGGAGTATCCTTTCGTAGCAAATTTGTCAAAGGTGAGGCCACTTTTGCAAAATCAAAAATGAATTGTCGATAACAATTTGGATGCCCCAAAAATCCACGCAATTGCTTAAGATTTGTCGAAGGTGGAAGTGAAAAATTCTTAGAAATTTTAGTTGGATCCATAGCAATGCCTTCTTTAGAAACAATATGCCCCAACAAGATTCCTTTTGGCACTCCAAAAACACATTTATCATGGTTCAAGAAAATACGGACTTCATCACTATGTTCAAACACTTGCGCAAATTGATCAGGCATTTCTTTTGTCATCCCATAGATACAAAAATCATCTAGAAAAACTTCCATCCATTGTCGTAGAAAATCTTGATAGGTGGCAATCATAACTCTTTGAAATGTTGTAGGTGCATTACATAAGCCAAAAGGTGTTACTTTATAAGCGAATGTACCCCATTCAATAGTAAAGGTAGTTTTGGATTGATTAGCAGGATGAATTAACACTTGGTTGTAGCCACTAAACCCATCCATGAAAGAATATAGCTCATGGCATGCAACTTTATAAAGTACCTGATCTATAAATGGCAAAGGAAAATGATCTTTACGTGTTTTACTATTTAGCTTTCTATAATCAACAGAAATGCGAATCTTCTTACTGTTCTTCTTGGGTACTACCACAATATGGGAGACCCATTCACTATATGCAACATGATAAATAAATCCCACATCTAGAAGCTTAGTAATCTCAGCTTTGATCAATTTTGTATACATAGGATTTGTTCGTTGTTGGCATTGACATACGGGTTTTGTACCTGGTTCTAGATCAATATAATGCTGACAAAGTTCAACTTTAATACCTTTAAGGTCAGTATAAGACCAAGCAAATTCCCTAACATGTGCTCGTAATACTTCCTCATCTTGGGATTCCAATTGAGCTCCTAGATTTAAATATTTCCCTTTTGCCATTTCTATCTTAACTACTTCCACTTCGGTCTCTTCAAGAAACAAAGAGGCTATTTTCTAAGGCTTGATTGTAAGTACATCCTCAAATATCCCCATTGGTACATTTTTAAGCATAATATTCCTAGCACTCGATTATGGTTCTTCTTTCCTCGCATTCATAGAATGTACCAAGGGTAAATCCCTATAGGAAATAATGGCAAGATTATCTTAATAGCACCATCAGCTTCTATTCTATAGGCATTTGCTATCTCAAAAAAGGATTTTGCACTGTATCTTTCCCGATTTTCACCCAAGCATCCATTAGTGGAGTTTAAATCCTTATTAGACTTCATTATAAATGAGGATTGGATATAATCAATTATGCTTGGTATATGCTCTGAAGCACATGGATATTGAGCGTGTAACTTACGACGATATTGATGTATGATTTTATTGTTCTTTTCTAAACATTCTTGATCATCTAAGCTCCAAGACCATTGGTTACCCTTAAGCTTAAGAATTAATGAATGTACATCCTCATTTTTCTCACCTTGAATTCGACAACCCAGATAATGTATGACTTGTTTAAGTACTACAAAATCCCTAGGTGTTGCAAGTTCAAACCATCTAAGTTGTGGTTCCTTTCCATCCCCATAAATAGTAAAATCCATGACCCTTTCTTTAGGATGAGGTAATACAACCTCTAGCATATTTTGCATATTGATCTTAGTGGTTTTACATTGGACTCATTGATAACCAACCAGTGGTCCCTTAGAATAATGATACATCTTTTGTGTAATTCCATTGAAGCACTTAAAGGGATGATACAACCAAGGAACACTAGTAGGGTTTTTCACTCGAGTTTCTGGTTCAAAAGTATACTTGGATTTATATTTTTTCAAAAATTTATTATTCTTTTCATATTCATTCCAATAGTTCTTAACTATAGGTAAGGCTTGTTCCATCTGTAACTCCCCACTACTAAATTTTGACCTCTATTCTTCTAAATACAACTCTAGAAGTGAAATTTCATCTAGATATTGCCTTTCTCTAAATTGAAAATTTCCCTTTTCCTTTTATAACTCAGTAATCTTCTTCATTGCTTCATTTACAACAATCAGTGCCACCTCACGTTCTACTTCCAATGCCTTGTTTAATTCTCTAATGATCCTAACATAATTATTATGATGTTCACTAGATGTTTGTGCAAACCTATGATCATGTGATATTAGTCTTTGTAATGGTTTGTAACTATTCCTACCCCTCCTTTCTCTTTCCTTTCTTTCTAACTAGTGACAATAAGTTCTTTTAGCTATATCTAGCAATTGTTCAAATCCAGAGGGTTTTTCCTCATAAGGGAAAATAGTAAAAACCCTACTCTCAGGCATGCCATTATTATTTTCAGTAATGTCAAATTCGTCCATATTTTCCAAAGAGGTTGTTGAGATGTCGTCAATATTAAATGTCACTAGCTCAGGCATCTCTTCCTCTTCTAATTTATCCATAGAAATCACTTCTGTCTTGCTATACGTAAAAAAACGCATCTTCTTGATTATTTTCTTCCTGATCCATGGATAATCGAGAATATGTTTCAAGTGAATCATCAAAGTATTCCAGTTCCCTTGTAGAGAGCATTAAGCAGTCTAGGGTTGTATCTTCAGACATAGACAATCAGTGAGTAATATCACTATCCTAATCATTGTATGATGAAAATGTTACAGGATATTCACCAATACCCATCTAGTCTACCTTGTGAGGTTGATGTACTGTATTCACCTCTACTTTTTCTACTCTTGTTGGGCGCTGTGTTTTAAATAACTAGGCATAAGGCCCTTCATTATCGCTCCTCTCTACTTTTGAATCATAGAATTCAATGTTGGATTTCTCATCCATTTCACTAACCATCTCATCTCCCGACTCTTTCAAAAATCCTTTTGAAATAACTTGTATTTTAACCCAATCATTTCAAGGAGGACCAATCACAATTGAACCTTTATATCAATCCTAAGTGCACCTTTCTTAGCATAACCAAGGTCAACCCAACAACATAGAATATGGAGAGATATTTGAAAATGATAGAAATACTAAGTAATTCATACGAAATTCTAGGCCAGCAATTACAGATTTCACATTTTGAAGTAACCCCAAAGGAATCACTTTCCTTTGATTAGCCACATGTAAGACTATATGGGTAGGTTCTAGATTCTTTAACCCTCATTCTTGCATTGTTTGTTTTGTCATCGAATTGTCTGCCGAGCCACCATCTAACTACACTTCATTTAGCAAGTGGCCATTAATAGTAGTACCTATAACTAAAGCTCTTGGATCCACAAAAAAATCCAGTATTTTTACATCTTTAGTTGTTTTCCTTTTGGAAGAATTTGTGCTTACTTTAGAAGCATTAACCTTGATCCTTCCTTTGACGCCAAACTAATTTATGATAAAGCTGCTTTTGACAAATAGGCACTATTTCTAGCAATTGTCGAAGGTTAATAGTCAATGATATTTCTTCTAATGCAACCCAAAGATCATAAGTCTTGTTTACTTCTTCCGCATGCTCTTTACTTCCTTCCCTAGGAGGAATCAATCTTTCAAGAAAAGGAGCTAGTCCCACTTGAATCTTAGGATTTGCTAAAGGCACATGTAATAATGGATGGTCAGAGGAATGTTGTGGAGAATCTGACTCACGTAGCTCTACATTAGAAGCTATATTCTTAGATTTATCATTCATTGCTCCTTTTAATTGTAGAATGTCTTCCTCCATACCTTGCTCCTCTCCTTGCTGCCTCTACGCTCTAGTAACCACACCAATCATGGGGTCAGCCTTAAAGGTCACCCTACAGGGTATGAACTTAGACCTAACTCCATTCACTTGCCTTGTTGTTTCTAATTCAACTAAATTTGTGGATGAGGTTGAGGGTTCATTAGAAACTTGCCCCTGTCATTAGTTTTGTTATCTTTGTGCTTAGGGAAATTCTCTTCGTGATGCTCTTCGCCACTACACCTCCTACAAAGAGGAGTAAAGTCTTGATTTTTACACGCATTTGGACAATATGTAGCTATATGACCTTCTTGTTGGCAACGATAAAAAATTACTGGTCCCCTAGGCCTTTGTTGTCCATTTTGCCCCATTGAATGATGAAAAGTACCATTATTTCTCCTAAAAGGAGAATTTTTTCTTGTGTTACCATCACTATTGTAATTATTTTGGGGTACTAGGGGTCTACCTTGGGTTGGCAATCCTAGCCTAAAAGGTTGATTAGGTGGTCCAATCGATAAGTTGTATTATTACTATCCATGTAATTGTAATTCGTTTGCATTGAACAAGCTTGTTGTTGCTCTTGACCTATCTTATGCCAACTATTTGTATCTAGATGCCCTATCTTAAGGCAAAAAGAGTTGAATCGAGAGGAGTTGTTGGCCTTACACATTAGACAATCGGAAAGAAAGTTAGAAGACATAGAGGCAGCAATTGCAAAGTTCAGGGCAGCAAGGATACAAAACAAGAAACTATTTGACAAAAGACATAGATTGAGGCAAAGAACCATACAAGATGGGGATTGGGTATTGGTTTATGATAGCAGTTTAGACAATTAGCATAGTGCCATGGGTAAAGTTTCCAAAAGATGGTTTGGACCCTATGTGGTAAGACAGGTGTTTCATAATGCTACTTATGCATTAAATGAGCTCAATGGGACAGCCATAAATCTTATGGTAGCAAGGAAAAGAATCAAATTATTCAAGAGGCGAGAATCTAATGCCTATGAATTGCCAGAATTGGAAGAAAATAGTGGCCATGATACAGGGGTGGCCAGGAAGATATGGAAGATGAAGAAGCAAAGGATATGGTTAGTGGATGTCATGCCACTATGTGAACACAGTGTGAAAAACTCTAGAGTGCATCATCATCCGACTTTCTTATTGATCAAGAGAGTCAATGACATCTGAGTCATTAGTGCTAGTGTGAGTGGCGTGGATGGTCCAAAAATACTAGATTTTTGGACAAATTTAGCCTATTTTAGATATGTTGAATATTATTTATTGTAAATATCCAAAAAAGCCAGAAAAACTTCTAGATCAAGGTGGCATGTAAAAAGCAAGTTGCTTTTTCAGCTAGTTATGGGATTTTTCAAAAAAAAGAAAGATGGGCAAAATCGCATGCGTTGCGATCGCAATTGACAGCTAGAAAACAACACTTTGAACTGGAAGAAGAAGAATAAGTGATCTGGGAGATCCCTTATTAGGTGTCCTAGCATTTTACCCGCTTTTGAAGCCAATGGAGCCATCAGATTTGAGTTTCGAGTATCACAAAGGAAGCTGTTGTATTGATGAATGTTTTTGGTCTACGAGGAAGCTCCAGGAGATCTAATGCTTGGAGATTGCTTTTGAGTAGTGCTAGACAAGGGATTTCAGGTTCTCTCAATACATAATGATTCAATTCATTGTGTGTGTTTATCTCTTTTCTATTCTTTTTCTTCTCTTCCATCTCCTATCTCTACTTCCTTCTATCTCTAATCCCCGATGGATATGACCTTTTGACTAAAACCCCTCCGACAATGGATGGAGAAGTTGGAGCTTTCCTAAATGCATTTCAATGCCAAGAACCTAATGCAAGTTTCCATTTGTCCAATCGGAGTCCATTTGACTCCCAATTTAATAACTGTAAAGTTTGGTATTATCAAGCAACTACTACTATATTTGGAAGCCAAAAGGTATGTGACAAAGGCCAAATGATAGGTTTTGATACCAGGAAACTACCTATCCATTTAGATTGCAATTCTAAGACTATTTGCTCCTTCAGCTAGGCTAGCATTACTTTGGGCAAGTGTGAAAAGCCAAAATGTAAACTAGACAAGTCGGAGGTTATGCTTAATCATGGTTTAAAGGAAGAAGACTAAAAAATGCTTATGAGATGGAGGGGTGCATTTTTTTCAGGCCTCCTTGTCCTCGTAAAAAAATCATTTTTTGCACTTGTTGAGATCATTCTTCTCCTCTTGGGCCTGAGTTACATCAATTTCTCACTCTCCATCGCTGTCATTCTCGCAAAGAATGATATAGTAATTACCAAGATCAAATTTTGGTCTTTCTCCCTCTTGGCTCTCTCTCTTCTTTGTTCCTTGTTCATATGGATGTCTGTGTGTGTGTGTGAGGTGATGTTCAAAAGCCTAATGGCACATAGATCGGGTAATTTGGTTGCATCAATGGCTGGGAAATAGCATTAGCACCTCCATTTCCTCAAAATACGAGATGTACAAATGCAAATTTTTGAGTAAGTGATCTTCATTTAATTTTTATGACAAATCATTAGTGCATATGATGGAAAGATAATTGAAATTTATTGAAATATATTTGTTGATGTTTGAAATTTTTTTTACAACATTAAAAACATTAAAATTGAAAAATCCAAAACACAAGATTTAATGGAAAACAAGGTTGTCTCTTGGACAGAATAATTCATGAGAAATGATCAAATAAAGGGAAAAATGTAAGGAAAAATAGCTTTTACACGTTAAAAATTTATAAAAAATTAGGAGAATGTTTGTGAATATGCAGTGAAGGTAAAGCATGAGGATCTGTCTCATTTTATAGTTATTTATATATTAAAATGCATGGTTGATGACTTGTTTCTATGAAAAATTATCACAAAATCTTCCTACATTTGTGCAATCAATCTAAATGTGAATAATAGGGGGTGTGGGACTAAAATGGAAAGATGTTTGATTATGTTATTGATATATTTGCATATCTTAGTATATCATCTGTGGTTCATATAAGTTTTAAGAGGTCACTAGCATGGGTTAGCCGATGTTGCTCCTTAGCAATGCAACACGATGCTATAGTAGAAAGAAATCACCAAAATGTTATTTCTACACTTCACATTGACTAGGTTTTAGTTAAGTTGTTTGAGTAGAGATTGACATACACTTTGCATATGTAATTTAAACATGGTATCGGAAGATAAATTCCTGGATGCATTGCAATTGTATGTTTAGGTGACGACCAACGTTGAGTATAAGATTCCCCTTTGCTATAGGATAGTTTGATATCTTGAAAAAATAAATTAAGTGAGGAATATATATAGTCTCCTAGATTGTTACGTTTATATTATGAGAGAACTCTCTTACATCCATGCTCTATGTGTAAGATGACACATCCTAGGGGCAATCCTTGAAGTGTAGGAGAGCTATAGAAGCCACAATATTCTAATGGGGGAAGGTCTTTATGTATGTGAATCCAGATGTTGATCACTTGTGTGTTTGGGTACTCCCTCTATTGGAGTCAAGAAGGGGAACCGTTGGACTCCAATTGACACAAACACGTTATTTATTTGGAGTAGTGTGTAGCTACCTGACACTTTGCCAGGTCATGAGGGTGTTTAAGTGAGTATAGGAGGCCTAGCTAGAGCCCTAGAGCCAATCTTGGGCCTGTTTTAGATCCCAAAAAATCCACTTGTAATCCTTGTAAACTAGTCAATGAATATCTTGTTTTGATGTTCTTTAGCTAATTTCTTCAAGATCTTTAATCATTCCACTCATGCTACTTGTGTGAGGGACAATACAACATGACAAGCTCCCTATAGGACTTTGAATCGTCGAGAGGTGGGCAAAGTTTCCCCTGGGTTAATTTGTTGCACTCATTTAAGATCTTTGATAGTAAGAGAGGCTCACCTCTCTTTTGTCCCACTGTCTCCTCTAGCATTCACATTTTTCCTCCATGGAAGTATCCATGCCAAGAGCATACTAATATATGAAAATAGGATGAAATGCATTTCTAAAATTGAGCTTTTAGTCTTTAATGAAGTGTATAGATTGATCAAAAAGAGAAAATTAATGTAACATGCCCGATTGAGGAGCCATCAATGACATGATTTGTGGTCCATTAAGATATTTTTCCAAGTGATGCCAACCCATACTCCTTGGAATCACATGGGATTTGTCACCTAGGTCCTCTCAGGTCCACTTCACAAATAGAAGGTTTTGTCCATAACCCATAAGAAT
Organism: Lygodium microphyllum; assembly: GCF_053477565.2. Classification (NCBI taxonomy): domain Eukaryota; kingdom Viridiplantae; phylum Streptophyta; class Polypodiopsida; order Schizaeales; family Lygodiaceae; genus Lygodium; species Lygodium microphyllum. The sequence goes on along the minus strand of NC_141158.1, from coordinate 93,525,292 downwards.
CAACATGAATTTGGGTTTCTATAGTAGACTAAGTCACCTATTGATTCATCTAACATTGGTCTTTGGTCACATTAGCTTTGCACTAGATCATCCAAACTAGCTTGCATCGCACTTGGTTCAAAGAAAGTGAGAAATGAGGGGAGTGTATACGTCAATCCCTTTGCTCATATGGCATAGTCTCACTCTAATCCCTTAAAATGACATGAAGTCACAGTTCTATTTATCCTTCCAAGTTTTCAATGCTTAATATCTAGTTAACATATTTATTTGGAGAATTTCTTAGCTCATCGAGACCACCTTGCCTTAGGGTAGATCCATCGAGGATCTCCCCCTCTTGTTTTACTTTATGGATCAACTTTAGTTATATAATTACCTATCACACTTATGTTACAGCACTTAAAGGTAGCTTCCTTAATTAACCTTTTAAGGTAGTGGGTTCTTCACGTAATTTGAAATTGCAAAATTCAAATAGAAAAAAATAGTCATTTACCAAACAATCTTTTTTCATCCTTATTACAATTTTTCATTGTATCCATATAAAAGCAACAACTCAAAGGTTTTAATGTTCACTAAGATTTCTTCCCTTAACTAGTGACATGGCTATCAAGAAGTCTAAGTAGGGGTTAGGAAGTTCGTAAGTGAAAAAAAAAAATACTAGCTAGAGCCTCCTTGGCACCTTTACCATCTCCTACCTAACATCTTCCCTACGGAGCTATTTCTTGCCACCATTAGAGTTGGTCCAAGCTCTTCGAGGTGATATTACCATCCCCTTGGTGTAGGGTTTCATAGTACATAGGCCAAAGCCATCACATTGTATGCAAAAGTACCAAAATTTATAATGAACATCATCTTTAACTTATCTTCTTTAGCAATTTCCATTTGGTTATAACTTGCGAAATAGTCCATGAAAGAGTATATCTCTTGCCCCCCCTGATAATTGATAAAAAATATAATCAATAAAGGGAAGAGGATAATAGTCATTTATCATCTACTTGTTCAATTCCTTAAAATAAACACAAAAGTGGATTTGATTGTTTTTTTTCTTCCTTATTACTACCGACGAGCACCATGTATGTTCAAAAGGAAAGATTAGACCAGCCTTTCTTAAATGCATCAATTCCTCAAAAAGAGGCTCTCTTATCTCAAAAGGCATACATCTAACCTTCTGCCTCACTGACTTACTATCTTCTTTCAATGGGATTGTACGCACAACAATAGAGGGGAGAATTCCCTTCAATTCATCATAACTCCATGATAATATATCCCTAAACTTCTGTAGGAGTGCCACATAATTTGCATGCTCACCAATAAATAATATAGGACCCAGTTTAATAGGGTGGGGATCACTGGGAGTCCCAAGATCAAGCTCTACCACATCATCATCACGAATCCTATCATTTGCCTCTATTGGTTCATTTAAACATACTTGGTAAACCTCCTCAATATCTTTAGAATCACTAGAACTTGAGGTTCCAATAGCTAAAGTTCCCTTGAATGCCTCCCATTCTATAGTAAGAGGTAATGCCCTTTCATCTAGGGTCATCTTTCTGAGTGTTAGGAAATAAATTCTCATTGATTGGCAAACTTTCAAATAAACTTATCCCACTAGGAATTTCCTCGAGTGTTGCTTTACCCCTTTGCAAAATTTTCTTAGGACCCTCTCATTTAGCATTCTCATTATTCACATGATGGTTCACGGGCCCAGGTTGATGACTACCTTGCTGGAGAGAAATAGTCCTACTCCAAAAAGTAGTGGCTAAGTGACCAGACCTCCTACATATATCGCATTTGACATTAGGAAAATGACAAGGGAAATGCTGCGCACCACACCACTTACAACTAAATTGTGATGGGCCCCCATCATCAGGCTTTCTAGTACCCATCAAATTTTGTTGACACTTTAAGAAATTAACATCTACGGTGATCTAATGGTATTGCTCAATGATCACATCTGTATAATTTTTAATCATATCTTTTACTTCCTCTACAATGTTTGATGGAAAGGCCTCATAACCTATGGCTTCAGGAGCTACCCTCTCGTTGGGCTGCACAACTTGTAAATGGGTTGCTTCGTGTATTGACCCTTGGTTTACAAAAGGAGCTCTTTGGCTTGTTGCTAGCTTAACAACATTTGGAGGAGCTAGCAAAAAAGGAACATTTTGCATCATGTTTCCTCTACCATTCACGTTGGTCATAAAGTTATCGATCGCAGCTTGATCTCTATTAGCCCATCCCAAATTATTTCCAGGACTAAGGCTCAAATTTAAATTTGGCCTTGAGGTATAGGCCGCTTGTAAGTGAGACTCTACTTTTGCTACTCATGTTATAGTAGTATCTATATCCACTAAAGGGACACTACTCAACCGCACTTGGATCCAATCCATACAAGAAGTAATTGGGCAAGGATAGAGGCTTACAACTTGCAAAAGACCTCTTTCATATTCTTGGCATATACTTGGGAATTTCATGGGGCTCTTGATGTGTCACATTTAGAATACATAACCAGTATTTTCCACCTCTCTCAGAGGCAAGATCCCTATGAAGGGCTTCAAAGAATAATTTAATAATAATTAAGACACCCACTTCTAAGCCGTGATATCAAATTTTAGCCCTCCATTTTAGGGTCATATTAAAGAACATCGGTAAATGTCCCTTGTCCTGAATTTGAAAATTAAACATGAGTTTTAGGATCTCACTTATGTGAAGCATCACACCCTCCTTCACTAACCCATTAAAGATGGGTAGAGGGAACCCTAATGTTGGCAAATTCGGCATTCCTATAGAAATTGCAATAGGTTGCACCATAACGACAATTAGATTTGTTATAGGAGATTGTAATAGCATAACTAAATTCCACTTGAAGTGAATTCACTTGCTAGGAGAAGGGGAGCACCAGAGCTTCCTCCTCCTCCTAATGAACTATTTATGGTACTAGGGTCACTAAGACCTCTCCCTCATAGGGGTATTAGACTACTACATTGAGGGGAATATCTTCTAATAATTTTAGCCTATCGTCTAGCCCTTTCAACTCTTTCTTGTTTTTTATCTCTGCTTAACGATGTTTATAAGAAAATAATGAGTCAATCTCGGTGCTCTTTGGTATAAATTGACCAACTAGTTCCTAATTAACCAAGATTCAAAAATTGCCGCTTATTAGTAGCTCTCGGTAAACACACCACTTGTCGAGACAAAAAATGGACCAAACAGTGGCTTTAGGACTCTAGCAAGCTTCCTACATATACCTAAACAACCCCATGACCTCGCGGCCAGGAGGGTATAGACACTATGAAGTGATTAAATGAAAGAACGTGTTTTTCGATAACATCTCTAGATTGTAGTCCAATGTGATGCCCTTTTGACTCCAAGTAATTAGAGTACCCAAACATAACATTGTCTAACACCGCATAACACGAACAAAGGAGCACCTCCCATCTTGTCGATGTGGTCCCCAATACAGCTCTCCTACACCCCATGGATTAGCCCTAGGATCACCGTTTCAACATAAAGCATATACACAACATAGTCCTCTCATTTAATGAAATGTTCTCGGAGATAGTATAATCCTTACCACATTAGTCTCCAAAGGAAATAATAACACTAGACGTAAAGCATAGGGAACCTCGCACTCATCATGGACCAATTGCTAAAAAATAAGTGCTATGCATAAGCAAGAGATAGTTCTCTTGATACCATGTATGTAAATGTGGATGAAAAGTGAATACCATAGAGTGCACAAACAAGTAAACTTATAAATCAAATAGTGTGGATGTGCACAAACAATTATTTTCATGACTTCACTCTAGCGTAGTGCATCGTTGCCAAGGCAGTATTGAAATAATTCGTGCTAGTGCCCTTTCTTAAAAGACTTAGAATAATTAGATCTTATATGTCAAGATATGCATAGAATCAAAATTCACATGATGCATAACTATCCACAACCCTTTTCCTCTGCCGTTCATGATTTTGCATTCAATGATAGGTGTAAAGAGTAGTTTTTATGTGCTTTTCTTATGTAAAAAGCAACAAATACACACTTTAATATAAAGAATGGTATAATCTAAGGCTAAATCTCATGCCCTAGATCCACTATAACTTCATGGATATATTTATAATTTTTAGTAAATTTTTGGATGCAAAAACTATTTTTTTCCTATTTCTTTTGGCCAAAACCATATCTTTTGAATATTTTTCTTTATTTTATCATTATAAAATAATTTATTTTCTATTTTTTTGAGTCAATACATTAATACATACTCTAGTCCATCTTCACATTTAATTTCATCCCACATGAATATGATTTGATTGCTTGAAATCGATAAAAATATCAATTTTTTGCTTTCAAAAATTAATAACTTATGATTACAAATACAACTAAATTTTATGACTTGGACCCTTCAAGCACATTGCAACTAAGCCTCAAACAAATTTTCATCGCATATGAACAAGGTTTGCATCATGAAATGTCAAAAAAGATTCAAATTTTCACTAAAAAGAGGCTTTCTACCATTTTTCAGGTTTTACGTTTCAAGAATTGAATTATTGAGCAACCATGGAGCTTGCCATTGATCTCCATCAGTGTTGGTCATCACTCATTAGTGTTTGTATAAACTCATGTTAATCAGGTTTAAGCTGGGACAACCGGTCTTCATTCTCATCTCTTCCCATTCATTTGCGCATGAATTGCCTTCAAGAGGAGAGAGAGAGGAGAGAGAAATATTGATTTTGGTTCTTTCTCTTCAAGCTATCAGTGTCAGATTAGAAATGAGCAATGTAGAGCCAAAAAATTGACAAACAAGCTATCATGATCAGATTGGGTGGTTCTTCACAGTCTCTATAAGTCCCCCCCATAGCCCAATTAAAGCACGTCGCTTGGCAAAGGAGAGGCCATTTTTTTTGTGCATGTGGCAAAATTGACACCCTTTCCCCCAAAAAAATGGTTTGGGCCACTTGATCTCCCAAAATTTATGACTTTTAAATTTCCAAAGTTACTCTACACTTTACTTGATCCTTTATATCCGACCTTTGGCTTCTTTCGCATCCTGCATTTGATTTGCAAACCAAAAAATTGTGCCTGTTCATCTTGAAGTCTCAAATTGCATAGAGCATATTATACTTCAATGTAGCATCCAAAAAAATTATGATAGATATGCAACCACTATGAGATTCATCTTTCGAAGCAATTTAAATTCTCATCTTCCACCACTACCACTTAAAATAAAATTTTCTCTCACCACTATTTAATCTTGAACAATAGTTATAGGAGCTGCATGGTAGGTACTTGAAGGATTTCTACTTGGAGAAGATACTAATCTTATAGCTCTGACAAATATCTTGGAGAGATTTAGTCCAAACCATGGCTAAAATGTGAAGTTGTGCATCCATTACAAGCTATTTTGAAGGTAACTTGGTGAAATAGTGGTTAATTGGATTTAGAAGAAGAATAAACTGTGGTTACTTTTTAGAAAAGAGCTTCTCCTTCTTCATGTCTAAGATCTCCATGGAACCTTCATCCCTTTAGCCTCATCTTTCTCCATGAATCTTGCTTCTCTTCCAAAATGGATGGTATAGGAAGCTTCCAAGGATTAAACTCTATAGGCTGCATGCCATTTTGACTACCACGGATGATGCCATGTATATGAGAAAGTAGCCCAAAATTTGCGTTGATTTTTTTAGTATCTTCCTCATCATTTCTTAACTCTTGGATAGCATTGATGCTTCTAAACCATATTGGCACAATATACTTCAAGTCTTTGATGTCTAGACACCCAAATGAAGTTCTACTTCTCATCCTTTTTCTCTCTTGAAACCCTAATTGTGCAGTCTATGGGAAGCCATGAAAGATTTAGTCCAAGCTTCAATTTTTCTCAAATTTCTTGAAGATTCTTCATCATTTAAGCCCTAGGGTTCATTCTAGTAAATATTTCTTGAAGAAATTGCAAGGATTGAGCAAGATTGGTTCAACCTTAAGAGCTTCCATGGAGTCAAGATTTGGGAAAAACAAGTTCAATGCTTCAATCTTAAGTTTATGAGGTTTCAAGATTACTTCCAAACTTAAAATGATTAAGGATTGAAGATTGTTTTAGCAACATTGAGAAACTGGAGGCTTCATCAAGCATTTGGGCATCATTCAAGCCTTTATCAAGCAATGCAAGAGGTATTTCTCTTCAATTCTTGAACTCTCTCATTTATCCAATTGCTAAGCTTCATCCATTTGACTGAGAAATCAAAGAATTGAAAATTTTCTATCAAAATTTAGCCCATCATTGGTTAAATCAGCCCATTCATGGAGTGCATTGCTTACTTGATTCAAATAGTGAACTAGAAGCTATTGCTTGAGTTTTCAACATAACATTGAATTCCATTTGTTAAAGACCAACCGATTGATTAAATTTCTTGCTCTAATCCAATGATTTGCTGATGATTTTTTTATTCATGGAAAAATATATCATAATCCATTATAAAGGGTAAGTTAGCAGTAGTGAGTCATTCATTGCATGGTAAGATCCTCTTCCGATTCATTTTTCTAATTTCAATCCTATTTCATATCATGGAATGAGTTGAATGGAAATTTTAGTAATGCATATCAGTACCATATCACTACCATATTGATATTCCCATCGAGGAAAAAGATGGATACCGGGGGGGATAATGGGACAATAGAGAGGTGATCCTCCCCCACCACTATTAATGATCCTGAAGAGGTGCAATCAACCAACTCAGGGAGAACTTTACCTAGCTCTCCCGGTGATTCAGAGCTTGGGTAGGAAGCCTATCCTACCATTTTATCCCTCACACAGGTACCATGAGTGGAAAATTCAAGATTCAAGTGCTCTCAAAGATTCAAGTATCTTGAAGATCAAAACTGGGTGAAATAGGGCTTTTAGAAGACATTAGAAGGTATAAACATGTCACTATAGATACATTTTCATCATTGGGATATAAATCTAGGTAGTATAGGTTGCTCGTAGTTCATATCCAACTCCCCATAGGGTTTTGAAGCCCTTACAACCATTTTGCTCTCACAGGTGGAAACATGGCACTTACATATTAAAATATGTTGTAGGCTTAGATAGTTCAATCTCATAGATTGGATTACAAATTTTTTTGTTCTATGCCTATTATAATATGCTATAGCTCATCCCAAAGAGGGCTTTATTGGCTCTATTTTGAATGAATTTTTTGAGAATTGGAGTCTCATAGCTCAAGTTATAGTTAATTTTTTGACAAGGGGTTTTCTAGGACTGCACTACTATGGAAAGTCATAAAGGGAAGAGTAAGGCCTAGGATGAATATGTCCAATAAATTAGAGATATCTTGCTGGAAAATGGACATCAAGAGAGTCTTGAAGAGCCTCAAATAAAAGGAGAACTTAGTGCTCTTAATCATAACATGTGTGTGAACATGAGAATAGGCATGCTCAAAGGTATATGGAGCTCCTATCCCGAGTTGAACAAATGGTGTTGTCTAGTCATCAAACAAAGTTCTCTATTGAGAAGTTAGTGGATTTCATTACCTAACAGAAGACTTTGATTGAAGAATTAGTAGAATCAAATATCAAAATAATGACTCAATTCACTCAATGGATACAAATGCAAACGGGAACCAAGCATGCTAGGGAGAAAGCACAATCATACAATGATCTGTCAGTCCCACTTCAACCATCTAATCAAAATGGTCAAAGTGAAGGAATTATTAGATGAAAGGGTATTTCCAATAGTCAATAAGAATTAGGAGAGACTTTACAAATGAATAATGATTATTTGGGTTATTTTGAACAATGTTAATCCCCAAGCTTATGGGGTAAATCCTAAAGTTTCTAGAGATTCTCTACTATCGGGAAGGTTCCATACTAACTGTCAACCACCTTTTGGAAGAATACCATCTCATTTTGGAGGTTCAATGCCTATAATCATGATCAACCTATCTTGGGACAGTAACCTTTTTATAAAAGTAAATTGAAAGACAAAATTATTTGGCAAAGTACAATGGGCAGTTATCTTCACCATCCGATCTAGAGGAATGAATTTCAAAACTAGAGTCCTATGTTGATATATTCTCTAAAAGTGATGATATCAAGATCCAATTTACCTCATTACATTTGAAAGGGTTTGTCCATTCTTGCTAGACATATATTAGGAAAGAGAACATACTAGTTGAGAGTTAGGATGCATTTATCAAGATACTCATGGCTAAAGGATTGTCTCTCCTCTTGAAAAAGAGAAATTGGAATGAAAATGGTATGGATTAGAGCAAAGAGACCTAAGTATATGGGATTATATAGACCAATTCCTCAACCGCACTATGCATGTAGAAGGTATAAGTGATTATGCTAAACTCCACAAGTATATGTATGATTTAGAACCTTCCTTATCAAAATCTAATGTTATGGTGCAAAACCCTAGCACTCTTTTTAAAGCCATTGAGCTTGTGGAACATTATGAAAGAAATTATAGAAGAGAGTCCTCATTTCAACCTAGCTATGGACAATCAATAATTATTTTAAAACAAGGACAAGTTATGGCAGCAATCATGTACCAAGTGGAAGCTATAGAGTGCCAATTTATCCATCCTTCGATGCTTCAAGATCGCCAGGTAATTTTAGGACAAGAAATAGTACAAGAGTGGATTTAAAACAAGGAGATAGCAAGTCTAGATCTACTTCAACCATAACGTTATCCAAAGTCTATTCCTACAGACCTCTACAAAGAAAGGAAAGAAAAAGGCTTATGTTTCAAATGTGGGGAGAAGTATATAGCTGATCATTCAATGACTACCATTGAAAATGAGGATCTTGAGGAGGAATTTGGGCAATGATTGTTTTATGATCATGTTAACACTTTTTCTTTTGACCTAGGTGGTGGTATTCCTTTTGATTTGGGAGGAATTCTTGATGAGTCATATATTATCACTAATTATTCCATCTCCATGGATGCTTGGATAGGTTCTAAGATCCCTAATACACATCATATGAAGGGTAATATTCATGGAAAGGATGTGTTTATCCTAATAGACAATGGCAGCATACACAATTTTGTGAATAAGTCAAGACATATTGACTTGCCTTCCCACTGATTTATAGCAGTTGATAAGAGTTCAAAGAGCAAATGGTGAAGAAGAAATTAGCACTCAAATATGTCCACATGTTTCCTTATAGTTGGCTGAAAATTATGAAGCAAAATTAAACTCGATTACTTTGAAGATGGGACCCATAGATGTTATATTGGGATAAGATTGGCTGATGACCTTAGGGGAAATTACTATGGATTTCTCAAAGTTGTATATGGATTTTGTCTTTGATGGAGAGCCTATCCATTTATAAGAAATCTCTTGCAATCTGATTTTCAACTTATCACCATTCAACAACTCAAGGAGTACAAGAGATGCTCAAAGATTTTTGTCTTACACCTGAATAAAGAGGTTGAAGATCAATCCAAAAATTTAGTAGATCATCCAGATTTAGAAGATTTTCTTAAGGAGTACATGGATTTGTTTGAAGTACCTACTTCATTACCTCCTAAAAGAGTAGTGGATCACCCTATTGATTTGGAGCCAAACTCAAAGCTAATCAATAAGCCACCCTACAGATTGTGTAAGTGTGAGAATGAAGAAGTAGCCAAGCAAATCAAGGACCTTCTAGAGATGGGGTTCATTGAACCTAGTTCTTCACCTTATACATCTCCAAACTTGTTAGTGAACAAGAAAAATGGATCCTCCAATATGTATATTGACTATAGGAATCTAAACAAGATCACATTAAAGAATAGGTATCCAGTACTAAGAGTCGATGATTTTCTTAATGAGCTCAAGGGGGACTGGATTCTTTACCAAGATTGATTTGAGGTAAATATATAATCAAATCCATATGCAAGAGGGTGATTTAGTTAAGACTACCTTTAGGACTGATCATGGACTATACCATTTTCTGGTGATGCCATTTGGGCTTATTAATGCTCCAACTACCTTCCAGAGTCTAATGAATAAGATTTTGTAGGATTTCTACTTCCAGTTTATCCTAGTCTTCTTTGATGACATATGGATTTACAATAAGACCCTACAAGACCATTTATCACATATGAGGAAGGTTATTTATGTATTGAAGCATCATAGACTCTTTGCTATAAGGAGAAGTGCTCTTTCATGCATATTGAGGTGGAGTAATTGCATCATATTATCAGTGAAAAAAGGATACAAGCTGATCCTAAGAAGATGCGGTGTGTTAATGATTGGCCAACACCTACTACCACTACTTCACTTAGAGGGTTTCTTGGTCTATCATCATTTTATTGTCGATTCATTAAGCATTATATGACTATTGTAGCTCCTTTGAATGACAATTTGAAGAAGAAAACTTTCTTTTTGGATGTAGTTGTAGATAGTAGCTTCAACTAGTTCAAGGAACTCCTTACTTTTTCTCCTATTCTAGTATGCCTAGATTTTTCGAAAGAGTTTACCATACAGTGTAATGCCAATAGCCATGGCATAGGGGCTGTTTTATTATTGGAGCAATTGATTTTGCATTTGTAATAGGGCACAGTCCAATGTTTACCTTCCCTTACTCCTTCGAGGGAGATCCCATAACATATAGGTACAATACTTGGTATCACATACACAAGACACAACCTCTCGGTTGAAACATTGCAGCCCCACTGCAGCTCTCCTACATCAAGGGGATTGGCCCCAAGATGTGCTGCCTCAACATATAAAATGCATGATACATAGTTCACTCTTTGATTTACCAAACGATCCAAGAGTTGATATTTCCTCGCTAAACTTAACCCAAGGAACTGCTCGTCTAACCTATTTCAAATGACTTTATCACACTCTTAGTGTTGAACAATGTTAAGCATACAAGTGCTATGCATCTAGGAGATTATACCATGTGGCATGCAAGATGCAAAAGTGTATGCTTATTGTGCACAAATATTTATCATTAAAAATTAGCAGAGAGGAATGTAAAAATCAACCCTTCAATGATTTCCAATCTATTCATTATTGCTGCGACTAGCACCGAGTTACCTTGTGCTACTAGCCTCTTAACCTTAAACAAAAGATCATCCCATATGACGTGTACAACCAAAATATCAGACTTTACTTCATTTTGAGCACTTAAATGCTTCCACAACCTTTCTTTCCCCCTACCGTTGATGTTATGCGTAGTATTGTTTGATTTCATTAGGCCAAGAAGGCCGATTCAGTTTTGTAGTGAAGTGTTTGATTTCATTAGGCCAAGAGGGCCATTTCCCTGTCTAGTGCGGGTGCGTTTAATCGGGTTTTTGTTTTACGTGTTGTGCTGGACATGTTTCGTGTTCGTGGAATTTGGTGGAGCCTGGAGGAGCCTTTGCTGCGATGGAAGCTTCTTGTGGCCAATCCAGGTGATACCTCTCCTTTACGAGTACCTTTCTTTCCTGTTATATGTGTCTTTGTACTTGTCGAGGGGACACATTTTTGTTGGGGACCGGCAACCAAGGCATGAAGTCTCAGGTTTAGGTTGAGTATGTTTGAGGGAGAATTTTTTCTTAATTTTAAAAGCACGAAAACCTTTTGTTTTGCTATTTTTTGATATTTATTTATCAAGAAAATAGAGCATTTACTAGTTTTTTTGGTTTTTCTAATTATGACAATTGAGAATCACTCATTTTCCACATTTTATGCCTCATGCATCATTTGTATCAAACCCTAAATGACAAAACAATCCCATTTTTTATAAATTGCATATTTTTGGGTTTTAGAATATTATTTTCAGCATTATGGCATTATGTATCCTAATTTTTTCTAACATAGAATCATCAAACATATAGCAAACAACATTCCCACCAATTTTCATCCAATATGAACATCATTTGGCCAACCAAACCTAAAAAAGAAGCATTTTTTCTTTATAAAATAAAATTATCGAGTTTTTTATGGTTGCAGGTTTCTAAAACTGGATTTAGGATAATAAAATAGTCCACCATTAATGCTCAACCCATCTCCAATCATCCATCTCCAACCCCAAGTCGACTTGGAAGTGATCCGGTACCATGCTGGACAAGCATTCACCACCCGGGCTTCATCTCCCTTCACACGCAAGAACTGCCCCTTGCAGAAGAGAGAGGGAGGAGAGAGAAAGACTAAAAAATCAGGTTTCTCATTTCTCAATCATATGATGCATGCTTACAACCAAAATGGAGAGCGCTCTGTGTGGATCAGTAATCCATCTTCATCTCTCTCACCTGGCCAGCAAGGAGAGGCACCAATCATCGAAGCCTCATGAGAAAATGCGCCCCCTTCTGTCTCGATAGTTTCATGAGTTTTTTCCCTTTTTAATCCTTCATTAAGGTTTAAAAATTAAAATAACTAGTTCAGCCTTTCCTGTTCACACTCTGCTCGGCAAATGGATTTTCGATTTTGAAGGCCCAAAAGAACTCCGATTTGCGATCCGATTGGATAGGCAGCTTCATGGCATCAAAGTCCATCAATCTGGTCTCTCCCACGCACTTTATGACTTCCTGATCCGGTAGTTGCTTTATGATGCCGAACCTTGTGGGGATTAAATGGGGGGTTAAATGACCTCCGATTGACGAATCGAGACTTGCATTGAGTTCATGATGTCAAAATACATCTAGGAAAACTCTAGCTCACCATCCACCACTATTTGATTTTTCATGAAAATTGGCTCTTTAATGCCTCTCGGACACTTTTTGGCTCCAAAACCGGCTCCAATGCTTCAACAATGGGTCCTAAAATCTAGCTCTCAAATTCTCAAGCTTACATACAAGGAAAAGGCTATGAATGTCTATGACCAATATTGGCTATCTTACATGGGATAAAGAAGTAGCACCATTACTTGTATGACAACAATTTAGAGTTCAAAGTGATCACAATGTCCTAAAGTATTTCCTCAATCAAATCTCACTCCTAATCAGCATAGGTGGGTAGGTACTCTACAAAATTATAATTTTGATATCACTCATACGAGGGGCAAAGATAATGTGGTAGTCGATTCTCTTTCCTGCATGTGGATATGTAAAGTTTTAGCTATGATTGAGCTACATAATGATTAGATTGAAGAATTACAGTAAGCCTATCTTTTGGATGATGAGCTCAACCATGTTTTTTAGAAATTATAGCGAGGTCTCATGGAGAAAACTCACATTATCGGCTCAAAAATGGCCTAATCTAGTTCAATGGTAAGATTTTATTCCCTCTATTCTTCTTTCACACGAATAATTATAGAGGAGATGCATTCTTCACCTTTAGCTAGACATTTTGGAGTTTCTAATACCTATGATAAGATCAACAAAATATTCTATTGAAAAGGACTATGAAAAGATATTAAGGAACTTTTTATGAAGTGTATGCCTTATAAGCAAAATAAGAACAACACCCATAAGCCAAGTGGTTTATTGCAGCCTCACTGCAGCTCTCCTACATCAAGGGGATTGGCCCCAAGATGTGCTGCCTCAACATATAAAATGCATGTTCACACTCTACTTTGCAAATGGATTTTCGATTTTGAAGGCCCAAAAGAACTTCGATTTGTGATCCGATTGGATAGGCAGCTTCGTGGCATCAAAGTCCATCAATCTGGCCTCTCCCACACACTTTATGACTTCCTGATCCGGTAGTTGCTTTATAACGCCGAACCTTGTGGGGATTAAATGGGGTGTTAAATGACCTCCGATTGACGAATCGAGACTTGCGTCGGGTTCATGATGTCAAAATACATCTAGGAAAACTTTAGCTCACCATCCACCACTATTTGATTTTTCATGAAAATTGGCTCTTTAATGCCTCTCGGACACTTTTTGGCTCCAAAACCGGCTCCAATGCTTCAACAATGGGTCCTAAAATCTAGCTCTCAAATTCTCAAGCTTACATACAAGGAAAAGGCTATGAATGTCTATGACCAATATTGGCTATCTTACATGGGATAAAGAAGTAGCACCATTACTTGTATGACAACAATTTAGAGTTCAAAGTGATCACAATGTCCTAAAGTATTTCCTCAATCAAATCTCACTCCTAATCAGCATAGGTGGGTAGGTACTCTACAAAATTATAATTTTGATATCACTCATACGAGGGGCAAAGATAATGTGGTAGTCGATTCTCTTTCCTGCATGTGGATATGTAAAGTTTTAGCTATGATTGAGCTACATAATGATTAGATTGAAGAATTACAGTAAGCCTATCTTTTGGATGATGAGCTCAACCATGTTTTTTAGAAATTATAGCGAGGTCTCATGGAGAAAACTCACATTATCGGCTCAAAAATGGCCTAATCTAGTTCAATGGTAAGATTTTATTCCCTCTATTCTTCTTTCACACGAATAATTATAGAGGAGATGCATTCTTCACCTTTAGCTAGACATTTTGGAGTTTCTAATACCTATGATAAGATCAACAAAATATTCTATTGAAAAGGACTCTGAAAAGATATTAAGGAACTTTTTATGAAGTGTATGCCTTATAAGCAAAATAAGAACAACACCCATAAGCCAAGTGGTTTATTGCAGCCTCACTGCAGCTCTCCTACATCAAGGGGATTGGCCCCAAGATGTGCTGCCTCAACATATAAAATGCATGTTCACACTCTACTTTGCAAATGGATTTTCGATTTTGAAGGCCCAAAAGAACTTCGATTTGTGATCCGATTGGATAGGCAGCTTCGTGGCATCAAAGTCCATCAATCTGGCCTCTCCCACACACTTTATGACTTCCTGATCCGGTAGTTGCTTTATAACGCCGAACCTTGTGGGGATTAAATGGGGTGTTAAATGACCTCCGATTGACGAATCGAGACTTGCGTCGGGTTCATGATGTCAAAATACATCTAGGAAAACTTTAGCTCACCATCCACCACTATTTGATTTTTCATGAAAATTGGCTCTTTAATGCCTCTCGGACACTTTTTGGCTCCAAAACCGGCTCCAATGCTTCAACAATGGGTCCTAAAATCTAGCTCTCAAATTCTCAAGCTTACATACAAGGAAAAGGCTATGAATGTCTATGACCAATATTGGCTATCTTACATGGGATAAAGAAGTAGCACCATTACTTGTATGACAACAATTTAGAGTTCAAAGTGATCACAATGTCCTAAAGTATTTCCTCAATCAAATCTCACTCCTAATCAGCATAGGTGGGTAGGTACTCTACAAAATTATAATTTTGATATCACTCATACGAGGGGCAAAGATAATGTGGTAGTCGATTCTCTTTCCTGCATGTGGATATGTAAAGTTTTAGCTATGATTGAGCTACATAATGATTAGATTGAAGAATTACAGTAAGCCTATCTTTTGGATGATGAGCTCAACCATGTTTTTTAGAAATTATAGCGAGGTCTCATGGAGAAAACTCACATTATCGGCTCAAAAATGGCCTAATCTAGTTCAATGGTAAGATTTTATTCCCTCTATTCTTCTTTCACACGAATAATTATAGAGGAGATGCATTCTTCACCTTTAGCTAGACATTTTGGAGTTTCTAATACCTATGATAAGATCAACAAAATATTCTATTGAAAAGGACTCTGAAAAGATATTAAGGAACTTTTTATGAAGTGTATGCCTTATAAGCAAAATAAGAACAACACCCATAAGCCAAGTGGTTTATTGCAGCCTCACTGCAGCTCTCCTACATCAAGGGGATTGGCCCCAAGATGTGCTGCCTCAACATATAAAATGCATGTTCACACTCTACTTTGCAAATGGATTTTCGATTTTGAAGGCCCAAAAGAACTTCGATTTGTGATCCGATTGGATAGGCAGCTTCGTGGCATCAAAGTCCATCAATCTGGCCTCTCCCACACACTTTATGACTTCCTGATCCGGTAGTTGCTTTATAACGCCGAACCTTGTGGGGATTAAATGGGGTGTTAAATGACCTCCGATTGACGAATCGAGACTTGCGTCGGGTTCATGATGTCAAAATACATCTAGGAAAACTTTAGCTCACCATCCACCACTATTTGATTTTTCATGAAAATTGGCTCTTTAATGCCTCTCGGACACTTTTTGGCTCCAAAACCGGCTCCAATGCTTCAACAATGGGTCCTAAAATCTAGCTCTCAAATTCTCAAGCTTACATACAAGGAAAAGGCTATGAATGTCTATGACCAATATTGGCTATCTTACATGGGATAAAGAAGTAGCACCATTACTTGTATGACAACAATTTAGAGTTCAAAGTGATCACAATGTCCTAAAGTATTTCCTCAATCAAATCTCACTCCTAATCAGCATAGGTGGGTAGGTACTCTACAAAATTATAATTTTGATATCACTCATACGAGGGGCAAAGATAATGTGGTAGTCGATTCTCTTTCCTGCATGTGGATATGTAAAGTTTTAGCTATGATTGAGCTACATAATGATTAGATTGAAGAATTACAGTAAGCCTATCTTTTGGATGATGAGCTCAACCATGTTTTTTAGAAATTATAGCGAGGTCTCATGGAGAAAACTCACATTATCGGCTCAAAAATGGCCTAATCTAGTTCAATGGTAAGATTTTATTCCCTCTATTCTTCTTTCACACGAATAATTATAGAGGAGATGGATTCTTCACCTTTAGCTAGACATTTTGGAGTTTCTAATACCTATGATAAGATCAACAAAAGATTCTATTGAAAAGGACTGTGAAAAGATATTAAGGAAATTTTTATGAAGTGTATGTCTTATAAGCAAAATAAGAACAACACCCATAAGCCAAGTGGTTTATTGCAGCCTCACTGCAGCTCTCCTACATCAAGGGGATTGGCCCCAAGATGTGCTGCCTCAACATATAAAATGCATGATACATAGTTCACTCTTTGATTTACCAAACGATCCAAGAGTTGATATTTCCTCGCTAAACTTAACCCAAGGAACTGCTCGTCTAACCTATTTCAAATGACTTTATCACACTCTTAGTGTTGGTCAATGTTAAGCATACAAGTGTTATGCATCTAGGAGATTATACCATGTGGCATGCAAGATGCAAAAGTGTATGCTTATTGTGCACAAATATTTATCATTAAAATTTAGCAGAGAGGAATGTAAAAATCAACCCTTCAATGATTTCCAATCTATTCATAATTGCTGCGACTAGCACCGAGTTACATTGTGCTACTAGCCTCTTAACCTTAAACAAAAGATTATCCCATATGATGTGTACAACCAAAATATCATACTTTACTTTATTTTGAGCACTTAAATGCTTCCACAACCGTTCTTTCCCCCTACCGTTTATGTTTTGCATCATTGCATAGGTGTAGGGTTTTATTTTTTTGTCATTTTCGATGTATAAAGCAATAAAAATGCATTAGAACATACAAACAAGGGTAAACTCAAGCTATACCTCATGCCTCAACCTTGCCAAACATGCACACACATTAGCCATATTTTTTATGAATTTTACAATCACGAAAACCTTTTGTTTTGCTATTTTTTCATATTTATTTATCAAGAAAATAGAGCATTTACTAGTTTTTTTGGTTTTTCTAATTATGACAATTGAGAATCACTCATTTTCCACATTTTATCCCTCATGCATCATTTTTATCGAACCCTAAATGACAACACAACCCCATTTTTTATAAATTGCATATTTTTGGGTTTTAGAATATTATTTTCAGCATTATGGCATTATGTATCCTAATTTTTTCTAACATAGAATCATCAAACATATAGCAAACAACATTCCCACCAATTTTCATCCAATATGAACATCATTTGACCAACCAAACCTAAAAAAGATGCATTTTTTCTTTATAAAATAAAATTATCGAGTTTTTTATGGTTGCAGGTTTCTAAAACTGGATTTAGGACAATAAAATAGTCCACCATTAATGCTCAGCCCATCTCCAATCATCCATCTCCAACCCCAAGTCGACTTGGAAGTGATCCGGTACCATGCTGGACAAGCATTCACCACCGGGCTTCATCTCCCTTGACACGCAAGAACTGCCCCTTGCAGAAGAGAGAGGGAGGAGAGAGAAAGACTAAAAAATCAGGTTTCTCATTTCTCAATCATATGTTGCATGCTTACAACCAAAAGGGAGAGCTCTCTGTGTGGATTAGTAATCCATCTTCATCTCTCTCACCTGGCCAGCAAGGAGAGGCACCAATCATCGAAGCCTCATGAGAAAATGCACCCCCTTCTGTCTCGATAGTTTCATGAGTTTTTTCCCTTTTTAATCCTTCATTAAGGTTTAAAAATTAAAATAACTAGTTCAGCCTTTCCTGTTCACACTCTGCTTGGCAAATGGATTTTCGATTTTAAAGTCCCAAAAGAACTCCGATTTGCGATCCGATTGGATAAGCAGCTTCGTGGCATCAAAGTCCATCAATCTGGCCTCTCCCACACACTTTATGACTTCCTGATCCGGTAGTTGCTTTATAACGCCGAACCTTGTGGGGATTAAATGGGGCGTTAAATGACCTCCGATTGACGAATCGAGACTTGCGTTGGGTTCATGATGTCAAAATACATCTAGGAAAACTTTAGCTCACCATCCACCACTATTTGATTTTTCATGAAAATTGGCTCTTTAATGCCTCTCGGACACTTTTTGGCTCCAAAACCGGCTCCAATGCTTCAACAATGGGTCCTAAAATCTAGCTCTCAAATTCTCAAGCTTACATACAGGGAAAAGGCTATGAATGTCTATGACCAATATTGGCTATCTTACATGGGATAAAGAAGTAGCATCATTACTTGTATGACAACAATTTAGAGTTCAAAGTGATCACAATGTCCTAAAGTATTTCCTCAATCAAATCTCACTCCTAATCAGCATAGGTGGGTAGGTACTCTACAAAATTATAATTTTGATATCACTCATACGAGGGGCAAAGATAATGTGGTAGTCGATTCTCTTTCCTGCATGTGGATATGTAAAGTTTTAGCTATGATTGAGCTACATAATGATTAGATTGAAGAATTACAGTAAGCCTATCTTTTGGATGATGAGCTCAACCATGCTTTTTAGAAATTATAGCGAGGTCTCATGGAGAAAACTCACATTATCGGCTCAAAAATGGCCTAATCTAGTTCAATGGTAAGATTTTATTCCCTCTATTCTTCTTTTACACGAATAATTATAGAGGAGATGGATTCTTCACCTTTAACTAGGCATTTTGGAGTTTCTAATACCTATGATAAGATCAACAAAAGATTCTATTGAAAAGGACTGTGAAAAGATATTAAGGAAATTTTTATGAAGTGTATGTCTTATAAGCAAAATAAAAACAACACCCATAAGCCAAGTGGTTTATTGCAGCCTCACTGCAGCTCTCCTACATCAAGGGGATTGGCCCCAAGATGTGCTGCCTCAACATATAAAATGCATGATACATAGTTCATTCTTTGATTTACCAAACGATCCAAGAGTTGATATTTCCTCGCTAAACTTAACCCAAGGAACTGCTCGTCTAACCTATTTCAAATGACTTTATCACACTCTTAGTGTTGGTCAATGTTAAGCATACAAGTGTTATGCATCTAGGAGATTATACCATGTGGCATGCAAGATGCAAAAGTGTATGCTTATTGTGCACAAATATTTATCATTAAAAATTAGCAGAGAGGAATGTAAAAATCAACCCTTCAATGATTTCCAATCTATTCATTATTGCTGCGACTAGCACCGAGTTACATTGTGCTACTAGCCTCTTAACCTTAAACAAAAGATTATCCCATATGATGTGTACAACCAAAATATCATACTTTACTTTATTTTGAGCACTTAAATGCTTCCACAACCGTTCTTTCCCCCTACCGTTTATGTTTTGCATCATTGCATAGGTGTAGGGTTTTATTTTTTTGTCATTTTCGATGTATAAAGCAATAAAAATGCATTAGAACATACAAACAAGGGTAAACTCAAGCTATACCTCATGCCTCAACCTTGCCAAACATGCACACACATTAGCCATATTTTTTATTAATTTTACAATCACGAAAACCTTTTGTTTTGCTATTTTTTCATATTTATTTATCAAGAAAATAGAGCATTTACTAGTTTTTTTGGTTTTTCTAATTATGACAATTGAGAATCACTCATTTTCCACATTTTATCCCTCATGCATCATTTTTATCGAACCCTAAATGACAACACAACCCCATTTTTTATAAATTGCATATTTTTGGGTTTTAGAATATTATTTTCAGCATTATGGCATTATGTATCCTAATTTTTTCTAACATAGAATCATCAAACATATAGCAAACAACATTCCCACCAATTTTCATCCAATATGAACATCATTTGACCAACCAAACCTAAAAAAGATGCATTTTTTCTTTATAAAATAAAATTATCGAGTTTTTTATGGTTGCAGGTTTCTAAAACTGGATTTAGGACAATAAAATAGTCCACCATTAATGCTCAGCCCATCTCCAATCATCCATCTCCAACCCCAAGTCGACTTGGAAGTGATCCGGTACCATGCTGGACAAGCATTCACCACCGGGCTTCATCTCCCTTGACACGCAAGAACTGCCCCTTGCAGAAGAGAGAGGGAGGAGAGAGAAAGACTAAAAAATCAGGTTTCTCATTTCTCAATCATATGTTGCATGCTTACAACCAAAAGGGAGAGCGCTCTGTGTGGATCAGTAATCCATCTTCATCTCTCTCACCTGGCCAGCAAGGAGAGGCACCAATCATCGAAGCCTCATGAGAAAATGCACCCCCTTCTGTCTCGATAGTTTCATGAGTTTTTTCCCTTTTTAATCCTTCATTAAGGTTTAAAAATTAAAATAACTAGTTCAGCCTTTCCTGTTCACACTCTGCTTGGCAAATGGATTTTCGATTTTAAAGTCCCAAAAGAACTCCGATTTGCGATCCGATTGGATAAGCAGCTTCGTGGCATCAAAGTCCATCAATCTGGCCTCTCCCACACACTTTATGACTTCTTGATCCGGTAGTTGCTTTATAACGCCGAACCTTGTGGGGATTAAGTGGGGCGTTAAATGACCTCCGATTGACGAATCGAGACTTGCGTTGGGTTCATGATGTCAAAATACATCTAGGAAAACTTTAGCTCACCATCCACCACTATTTGATTTTTCATGAAAATTGGCTCTTTAATGCCTCTCGGACCTTTTTGGCTCCAAAACCGGCTCCAATGCTTCAACAATGGGTCCTAAAATCTAGCTCTCAAATTCTCAAGATTACATACAAGGAAAAGGCTATGAATGTCTATGACCAATATTGGCTATCTTACATGGGATAAAGAAGTAGCACCATTACTTGTATGACAACAATTTAGAGTTCAAAGTGATCACAATGTCCTAAAGTATTTCCTCAATCAAATCTCACTCCTAATCAGCATAGGTGGGTAGGTACTCTACAAAATTATAATTTTGATATCACTCATACGAGGGGCAAAGATAATGTGGTAGTCGATTCTCTTTCCTGCATGTGGATATGTAAAGTTTTAGCTATGATTGAGCTACATAATGATTAGATTGAAGAATTACAGTAAGCCTATCTTTTGGATGATGAGCTCAACCATGTTTTTTAGAAATTATAGCGAGGTCTCATGGAGAAAACTCACATTATTGGCTCAAAAATGGCCTAATCTAGTTCAATGGTAAGATTTTATTCCCTCTATTCTTCTTTCACACGAATAAATATAGAGAAGATGCATTCTTCACCTTTAGCTAGACATTTTGGAGTTTTTAATACCTATGATAAGATCAACAAAAGATTCTATTGAAAAGGACTGTGAAAAGATATTAAGGAAATTTTTATGAAGTGTATGCCTTATAAGCAAAATAAGAACAACACCCATAAGCCAAGTGGTTTATTGCAGCCTCACTGCAGCTCTCCTACATCAAGGGGATTGGCCCCAAGATGTGCTGCCTCAACATAGAAAATGCATGATACATAGTTCACTCTTTGATTTACCAAACGATCCAAGAGTTGATATTTCCTCGCTAAACTTAACCCAAGGAACTACTCGTCTAACCTATTTCAAATGACTTTATCACACTCTTAGTGTTGGTCAATGTTAAGCATACAAGTGCTATGCATCTAGGAGATTATACCATGTGGCATGCAAGATGCAAAAGTGTATGCTTATTGTGCACAAATATTTATCATTAAAAATTAGCAGAGACGAATGTAAAAATCAACCCTTCAATGATTTCCAATTTATTCATTATTGCTGCGACTAGCATCGAGTTACCTTGTGCTACTAGCCTCTTAACCTTAAACAAAAGATCATCCCATGTGACGTGTACAACCAGAATATCAAATTTTACTTCATTTTGAGCACTTAAATGCTTCCACAACCTTTCTTTCCCCCTACCGTTTATGTTTTGCATCGTTGCATAGGTGTAGGGTTTTATTTTTTTGTCATTTTCGATGTATAAAGCAATAAAAATGCATTAGAACATACAAACAAGGGTGAACTCAAGCTATACCTCATGCCTCAACCTTGCCAAACATGCACACATATTATCCATATTTTTTCTTAATTTGAAAAGCACGAAAACCTTTTGTTTTGTTATTTTTTTTATATTTATTTATCAAGAAAATAGAGCATTTACTAGTTTTTTTGGTTTTTCTAATTATGACAATTGAGAATCACTCATTTTCCACATTTTATCCCTCATGCATCATTTTTATCAAACCCTAAATGACAAAACAATCCCATTTTTTATAAATTGCATATTTTTGGGTTTTAGAATATTATTTTCAGCATTATGGCATTATGTATCCTAATTTTTTCTAACATAGAATCATCAAACATATAGCAAACAACATTCCCACCAATTTTCATCCAATATGAACATCATTTGGCCAACCAAACCTAAAAAAGAAACATTTTTTCTTTATAAAATAAAATTATCGAGTTTTTTATGGTTGCAGGTTTCTAAAACTGGATTTAGGACAATAAAATAGTCCACCATTAATGCTCAGCCCATCTCCAATCATCCATCTCCAACCCCAAGTCGACTTGGAAGTGATCCGGTACCATGCTGGACAAGCATTCACCACCCAGGCTTCATCTCCCTTCACACGCAAGAACTGCCCCTTGCAGAAGAGAGAGGGAGGAGAGAGAAAGACTAAAAAATCAGGTTTCTCATTTCTCAATCATATGATGCATGCTTACAACCAAAATGGAGAGCGCTTTGTGTGGATCAGTAATCCATCTTCATCTCTTTCACCTGGCCAGCAAGGAGAGGAACCAATCATCGAAGCCTCATGAGAAGATGCGCCCCCTTCTGTCTCGATAGTTTCATGAGTTTTTTCCCTTTTTAATCCTTCATTAAGGTTTAAAAATTAAAATAACTAGTTCAGCCTTTCCTGTTCACACTCTGCTTGGCAAATGGATTTTCGATTTTGAAGGCCCAAAAGAACTCCGATTTGCGATCCGATTGGATAGGCAGCTTCATGGCATCAAAGTCCATCAATCTGGCCTCTCCCACGCACTTTATGACTTCCTGATCCGGTAGTTGCTTTATAACGCCGAACCTTGTGGGGATTAAATGGGGGGTTAAATGACCTCCGATTGACGAATCGAGACTTGCGTTGGGTTCATGATGTCAAAATACATCTAGGAAAACTCTAGCTCACCATCCACCACTATTTGATTTTTCATGAAAATTGGCTCTTTAATGCCTCTCGGACACTTTTTGGCTCCAAAACCGGCTCCAAAGCTTCAACAATGGGTCCTAAAATCTAGCTCTCAAATTCTCAATCTTACATACAAGGAAAAGGCTATGAATGTCTATGACCAATATTGGCTATCTTACATGGGATAAAGAAGTAGCACCATTACTTGTATGACAACAATTTAGAGTTCAAAGTGATCACAATGTCCTAAAGTATTTCCTCAATCAAATCTCACTCCTAATCAGCATAGGTGGGTAGGTACTCTACAAAATTATAATTTTGATATCACTCATACGAGGGGCAAAGATAATGTGGTAGTCGATTCTCTTTCCTGCATGTGGATATGTAAAGTTTTAGCTATGATTGAGCTACATAATGATTAGATTGAAGAATTACAGTAAGCCTATCTTTTGGATGATGAGCTCAACCATGTTTTTTAGAAATTATAGCGAGGTCTCATGGAGAAAACTCACATTATCGGCTCAAAAATGGCCTAATCTAGTTCAATGGTAAGATTTTATTCCCTCTATTCTTCTTTCACACGAATAATTATAGAGGAGATGAATTCTTCACCTTTAGCTAGACATTTTGGAGTTTCTAATACCTATGATAAGATCAACAAAAGATTCTATTGAAAAGGACTGTGAAAAGATATTAAGGAAATTTTTATGAAGTGTATGCCTTATAAGCAAAATAAGAACAACACCCGTAAGCCAAGTTGTTTATTGCAGCCTCACTGCAGCTCTCCTACATCAAGGGGATTGGCCCCAAGATGTGCTGCCTCAACATAGAAAATGCATGATACATAGTTCACTCTTTGATTTACCAAACGATCAAAGAGTTGATATTTCCTCGCTAAACTTAACCCAAGGAACTGCTCGTCTAACCTATTTCAAATGACTTTATCACACTCTTAGTGTTGGTCAATGTTAAGCATACAAGTGCTATGCATCTAGGAGATTATACCATGTGGCATGCAAGATGCAAAAGTGTATGCTTATTGTGCACAAATATTTATCATTAAAAATTAGCAGAGAGGAATGTAAAAATCAACCCTTCAATGATTTCCAATCTATTCATTATTGCTGCGACTAGCACCGAGTTACCTTGTGCTACTAGCCTCTTAACCTTAAACAAAAGATCATCCCATATGACGTGTACAACCAAAATATCAGACTTTACTTCATTTTGAGCACTTAAATGCTTCCACAACCTTTCTTTCCCCCTACCGTTTATGTTTTGCATCGTTGCATAGGTGTAGGGTTTTATTTTTTTGTCATTTTCGATGTATAAAGCAATAAAAATGCATTAGAACATACAAACAAGGGTGAACTCAAGCTATACCTCATGCCTCAACCTTGCCAAACATGCACACACATTATCCATATTTTTTCTTAATTTTAAAAGCACGAAAACCTTTTGTTTTGCTATTTTTTCATATTTATTTATCAAGAAAATAGAGCATTTACTAGTTTTTTTGGTTTTTCTAATTATGACAATTGAGAATCACTCATTTTCCACATTTTATCCCTCATGCATCATTTTTATCAAACCCTAAATGACAAAACAATCCCATTTTTTCTAAATTGCATATTTTTGGGTTTTAGAATATTATTTTCAGCATTATGGCATTATGTATCCTAATTTTTTCTAACATAGAATCATCAAACATATAGCAAACAACATTCCCACCAATTTTCATCCAATATGAACATCATTTGGCCAACCAAACCTAAAAAAGAAGAATTTTTTCTTTATAAAATAAAATTATCGAGTTTTTTATGGTTGCAGGTTTCTAAAACTGGATTTAGGACAATAAAATAGTCCACCACTAATGCTCAGCCCATCTCCAATCATCCATATCCAACCCCAAGTCGACTTGGAAGTGATCCGGTACCATGCTGGACAAGCATTCACCACCCAGGCTTCATCTCCCTTCACACGCAAGAACTGCCCCTTGCAGAAGAGAGAGGGAGGAGAGAGAAAGACTAAAAAATCAGGTTTCTCATTTCTCAATCATATGTTGCATGCTTACAACCAAAATGGAGAGCGCTCTGTGTGGATCAGTAATCCATCTTCATCTCTCTCACCTGGCCAGCAAGGAGAGGCACCAATCATCGAAGCCTCATGAGAAAATGCACCCCCTTCTGTCTCGATAGTTTCATGAGTTTTTTCCCTTTTTAATCCTTCATTAAGGTTTAAAAATTAAAATAACTAGTTCAGCCTTTCCTGTTCACACTCTGCTTGGCAAATGGATTTTCGATTTTAAAGTCCCAAAAGAACTCCGATTTGCGATCCGATTGGATAAGCAGCTTCGTGGCATCAAAGTCCATCAATCTGGCCTCTCCCACACACTTTATGACTTCCTGATCCGGTAGTTGCTTTATAACGCCGAACCTTGTGGGGATTAAATGGGGGGTTAAATGACCTCCGATTGACGAATCGAGACTTGCGTTGGGTTCATGATGTCAAAATACATATAGGAAAACTTTAGCTCACCATCCACCACTATTTGATTTTTCATGAAAATTGGCTCTTTAATGCCTCTCGGACACTTTTTGGCTCCAAAACCGGCTCCAATGCTTCAACAATGGGTCCTAAAATCTAGCTCTCAAATTCTCAAGCTTACATACAGGGAAAAGGCTATGAATGTCTATGACCAATATTGGCTATCTTACATGGGATAAAGAAGTAGCACCATTACTTGTATGACAACAATTTAGAGTTCAAAGTGATCACAATGTCCTAAAGTATTTCCTCAATCAAATCTCACTCCTAATCAGCATAGGTGGGTAGGTACTCTACAAAATTATAATTTTGATATCACTCATACGAGGGGCAAAGATAATGTGGTAGTCGATTCTCTTTCCTGCATGTGGATATGTAAAGTTTTAGCTATGATTGAGCTACATAATGATTAGATTGAAGAATTACAGTAAGCCTATCTTTTGGATGATGAGCTCAACCATGTTTTTTAGAAATTATAGCGAGGTCTCATGGAGAAAACTCACATTATCGGCTCAAAAATGGCCTAATCTAGTTCAATGGTAAGATTTTATTCCCTCTATTCTTCTTTCACACGAATAATTATAGAGGAGATGCATTCTTCACCTTTAGCTAGACATTTTGGAGTTTCTAATACCTATGATAAGATCAACAAAAGATTCTATTGAAAAGGACTGTGAAAAGATATTAAGGAAATTTTTATGAAGTGTATGCCTTATAAGCAAAATAAGTTCAACACCCATAAGCCAAGTGGTTTATTGCAGCCTCACTGCAGCTCTCCTACATCAAGGGGATTGGCCCCAAGATGTGCTGCCTCAACATATAAAATGCATGATACATAGTTCACTCTTTGATTTACCAAACGATCCAAGAGTTGATATTTCCTCGCTAAACTTAACCCACGGAACTGCTCGTCTAACCTACTTCAAATGACTTTATCACACTCTTAGTGTTGGTCAATGTTAAGCATACAAGTGCTATGCATCTAGGAGATTATACCATGTGGCATGCAAGATGCAAAAGTGTATGCTTATTGTGCAGAAATATTTATCATTAAAAATTAGCAGAGAGGAATGTAAAATCAACCCTTCAATGATTTCCAATCTATTCATTATTGCTGCGACTAGCACCGAGTTACCTTGTGCTACTAGCCTCTTAACCTTAAACAAAAGATCATCCCATATGACGTGTACAACCAAGATATCAGACTTTACTTCATTTTGAGCACTTAAATGCTTCCACAACCTTTCTTTCCCCCTACCGTTTATGTTTTGCATCGTTGCATAGGTGTAGGGTTTTATTTTTTTGTCATTTTCGATGTATAAAGCAATAAAAATGCATTAGAACATACAAACAAGGGTGAACTCAAGCTATACCTCATGCCTCAACCTTGCCAAACATGCACACACATTATCCATATTTTTTCTTAATTTTAAAAGCACAAAAACCTTTTGTTTTGCTATTTTTTCATATTTATTTATCAAGAGAATAGAACATTTACTAGTTTTTTTGGTTTTTCTAATTATGACAATTGAGAATCACTCATTTTCCACATTTTATCCCTCATGCATCATTTTTATCAAACCCTAAATGACAAAACAATCCCATTTTTTATAAATTGCATATTTTTGGGTTTTAGAATATTATTTTCAGCATTATGGCATTATGTATCCTAATTTTTTCTAACATAGAGTCATCAAACATATAGCAAACAACATTCCCACCAATTTTCATCCAATATGAACATCATTTGGCCAACCAAACCTAAAAAAGAAGAATTTTTTCTTTATAAAATAAAATTATCGAGTTTTTTATGGTTGCAGGTTTCTAAAACTGGATTTAGGACAATAAAATAGTCCACCATTAATGCTCAGCCCATCTCCAATCATCCATCTCCAACCCCAAGTCGACTTGGAAGTGATCCGGTACCATGTTGGACAAGCATTCACCACCCGGGCTTCATCTCCCTTCACACGCAAGAACTGCCCCTTGCAGAAGAGAGAGGGAGGAGAGAGAAAGACTAAAAAATCAGGTTTCTCATTTCTCAATCATATGATGCATGCTTACAACCAAAATGGAGAGTGCTCTGCGTGGATGAGTAATCCATCTTCATCTGTCTCACCTGGCCAGCAAGGAGAGGCACCGATCATCGAAGCCTTATGAGAAAATGCGCCCCCTTCTGTCTCGATAGTTTCATGAGTTTTTTCCCTTTTTAATCCTTCATTAAGGTTTAAAAATTAAAATAACTAGTTCAGCCTTTCCTGTTCACACTCTGCTCGGCAAATGGATTTTCGATTTTAAAGTCCCAAAAGAACTCCGATTTGCGATCCCTCAAGATGATCTTGAGGGCAGCAGATATGCAATCCGCTTTGGAGCGAAGGTTCTTAATGAACGTCAAAGAAGGTATGATCAAATTAAAAGAGAACTTTGGGGAGTTTTAATTGCATTGAAGTGTGACCGGGAGTACTTCATGGGCGCACATGTAATAGTTGAAACAGATTGTCTTCCACTCTTGGGCATGATTGCCAACTGCTCTACTCTCGACATAGCTATGCTTAGATGGATAGCCTATATTAAATCCTTAAATCTTGAGTTGAAACATATTGCAGGAAGAGATAATCTAGTTACTGACATGCTCTTGTGTGCTAGATATAAGGATGAAGAAGAGATGATGGATGAGGAAGAAACAAAGTCTATATTTGTTGAAAATGATGTTGTAATTACAGGTTCAGATCTAAAAATAGTAAGTACAACTGTTCCTAATGATGGTACAGTTGTCATAAATGTAGGTATATCATTAATTACGACAAGTACAACAGGTTCAGCTGCTGTAACAGAATTTACAGCAGCAAAGATAGAAGAAACAACCATGGAAGGACGGTGGGCAGCTGAAAGACAACATGCTCAATGTTTTGTTTTGGTTTGTTCTCAATTTAAAGAAGAATATTATCCAGATGATTGGCTAAAAATTGGCCAATTCCTGAGCACTATGACAAAGAAGGAAGATTGGACTGATGAAGAGTTCAAGAGAATCAAGAGAAAGGCTTATAGCTTCTTTCTCAAAGATGGCTACCTTTGGAGGCATGCGAAGAAGAAAGGAAGAGTGCCCGTTCATGTCCTAGGAGATAAGAAGACTCAAAGACAGGTCATGCAAGAATTTTATGAAAGCCTATTGGCTGGCCATAGAGGCATATGGGGCACTTTTGCCAAAATAAAAGAGAAATTTTGATGGCAAAACATGTATAAAGACATTGAGCATTTTGTCAAGACTTGTCATGTTTGTCAAATGTACTCTATGGTTAAGCATAGAGATGGGCTTCAGCCTACCTTTCCTTTATCTATTCATTACAAATGGGTTGTTGATTTAGTAACCATGCCTACAAGAATTTGGAACATGAGATATCTAGTGCTTGCTAGAGAAGATCTCACAAATCAGGTTGAAGGAAAAGCCTTGACAACAAAGTCCACTCAAGCTGTTTGTAGATTTTTTCTTGAGAAAGTATTCTGCAGGTATGGCTGTGTTGCCAAAGTAACTAATGATAGAGGAGAATTGGATGCCGATGAGGCTCGCCATTTCTTTGCTCAATTGGGAATCAAGCTATCTCTTACATCAGCCTACAATCCTGAAGGCATTGGTAAGAGTGAAAGAGGTCATCAACCAATTCTCAAAGCATTGGCAAAATCTTGTAGAGGGAAGATGAGAGAATGGCCTAAAATGCTTCCATTTGCATTATGGGCTGATAGAACTACCCATAGTGCAGTAACAGGTTATATGCCGGCTGAACTAATATATGGACAGCCACCTATTATGCCTATTGAGGAGTCTATTATCACATGGAGTATCTTGCCTTGGGATGAAGGCATAAATAGAGAAGAGCTGCTGATTTTGCGCATAAGGCAGCTTGAAAGAAGGCCAGAAGATGTCAAGGCAGCCATTTAAAGGCTGAAGGCAGCAAGATTGAAGAATAAGAAGAGGTTTGACAAGCATCATCGACTCCATCCAAGAGCTATTCAAGAGAATGATTGGGTACTTGTCTATGACAGCAGGCTGGACAATCAATATAGTGCTCATAGGAAGCTAGCCAAGTGATGGTTTGGACCATATGTGGTGAAGGTGGTACATGATAATGCTACTTACACTTTGTTTGAAATGGATGGATCCATGGTCAAGTTACCAATAGCCGGCAAACGTATCAAACTCTTCAAACGAAGAGAGTTTTCTACTTATGAGCTTCATGACTTAGATGTGAGCCATCTACTTGAAGACAAGGAAGAAGAAGACTTAGAGGAAGCACATGAAGATATGTCAGAAGAAGAGCATCCTTAACCTGCAATTTCATGAAATGGCACATGCCGGAGGATGTGCAGGTTAGGAGGGGGTGAATATCAAAAAGTTTTATGTTCATGATATAAATTATAGAGTCCTTATGTTTGCAAAAGAACTTCATTAAGATCCACATAAGAAATTTTCTTACATAATTCAGTCATTATTTCCCAACATCTAACTTAGGGTGAATGTCAAAAAGTTTTATGTTCATGATATAAATTATAGAGTCCTTATGTTTGTAGAAGAACTTCATTAAGATCCACATAAGAAATTTTCTTATATAATTCAGTCATTATTTCCCAACATCTGACTTAGATATCACTTAATCTCATAAGTTCTTTTGAAATTTGACATGCAATTTTCAGTTGTACCATGTAAATTGACAAAAATTAAGTCTATAGGAACCCACAACTTGATCAACAGGAGGTAATTGACAGTCTGCAAGTTAAACCACATTGGTTCAAGAGGAATATTTGCCTAGAAATCAAGAAAAGTGCCAAAAGTCCACTAGGTTTGTCTGGGACCTGGAATAATGGACTTAGGTAACTTGTAAGTGACCTAAATGGTCAAACTTTTGTGTGGGAGTTGAGGGAAGAGCAACCCGCATTTGTCGGAGCAATTTTTGGGCCTGCATACCTGTGGCAAATGGAGGGAGAGATGAAGGCTATGGTGCATGCTCCAAAGCATGCAAACTCAGAGCAAATTGAAAAAAGAGAGGAGATACGAACAAAGAAGGTGAGAGTCTTTCTGGCCCATCCATTTGGTATCACGAAAATGAATGGTATGATAGTCCATAAAAGGGAAAAACTAAGATAAAGTATTCAGCCTGCTCTTATGCACGTCTTCATCCATTCTCTTACCATATTCATGGTCCAATGAAGCATGTCTTGTGCCCAAGTACTTGAGTGACTTTGGGGCAAGCAAAGGGGAATATTTGGAGGTGTATGGGGCTGTTTTGGACTACTAAAACTTGTCATAAACAGGGCAGCCCACTGTTCTTGTCCATTTGAAGAGAAATCAAGTGATCTATGTGGTTGTAAGTGAAGGAATTGACCTCTTAACATCGGGACTTCATTTGAGAATGATTAGAGAGGCTTATTCTTGAGATTATGTACATTTTTGGAGCTTGTTTATGGGCTAGAAATTACTATTTAAAAACATGGCAGAAGTAAATTATATGCTTTGACAATGCATTTCATGAGGTTTTGATCTATGTCTTGGATGTAGTGGAGTCTACCGCCCAAATACTTGTATCTTGGAGTTGTTGTTCATTAGTATTCATGAAATAGAAACCATTTGAGCTTGCATTTGAAGTATGAATTTGGATTAAATCTGAGGCAAAATCTCTATATGTGTTGGTTTATTATCCGCATACGCATTTGATGTAATCAAGTCAAAGTCTTTAATTCCATTCATGTATGCTAAGTATATGAAAAATCTTGAGGTCTTCTTCTTCAACTGAATCATCTCTAAAACCCAAGTCTTATCAAACCCCATTCTTTTCTCCCTCTCCTAACCTTGAATCCCTCACTCCTCTTCTGCTCTAAACCCCGTGGAAGACCTTCAACCCCTAACACGATGACAACGCTAGATACTCCATCTGCTAGTGAGACGTCATCAAGTGATGAATCCAATGAGGGGTCCACTACAGAGGATATCTAGCAAGTGACTTTGAATGAGCCAATAGAGGCTCAGGAGAGGATAAGGGATGCAGATGTAATTGACCTTGACCTTGATACGATGAATAATTCATGGCCAATTACAGTTCGAAAGAAAGGAAGGACTATGTGTCCTTGATTGAAGAATTTCGTAATATTTTTTATTGGAATTATGATGAGTTACGATGAGCTGAGAGGCATTCCTCCTAGCCTAGCTTCTCATAGGATTCCTTTGAAGCAAGGATGATGCCTTGTGCAATAGAAAGTCAGGCGTATGCATTTTGAATTAAGGGATGGGCTATTCGAAGAATTGACAAAGCTACAAAAGGTTGGCCTGGTATTTTCAATTCAATACACATAATGGTGTTCATCAGTTGTTATTAGGAAGAATAATAATAATCAGATTCGTCTTTGCATAGATTTCAAAGAACTTAATAAGTAGGCAGTTAAGGATTACTACCCATTGCCATTCATTGATCAGATTTTGGATCAGTTAGCGGCAGGTAGGAAAATCTATTCATTTATGGATTGCTTTGCTGGATATAACCAAATGACTATTGTAGAGGAAGATAAATTGAAAATGACATTCATTATTGTCTTCGGTACCTTTGAGTATCATGTGATGGCCTTTGGTCTATGCAATGTGCCTGGATCTTGGTAACAATGAACAGCTGATAAGACCTTTGGTGACATCTCCCTAGAGGAGTTAAAAGTCTTTATTAATGATTTGAGGGCATCCACCACAAGGGAGCGACAATTGATTATTCTTAGGAAATGTTTTGAGCATTGTAGACAGTTCTGCGTTACTCTTAACCCTAGAAAGTACATAGTATCAGCTATGTTTAGCTCAAATCTGGGAGGAGAAATGATATCATCCAATTGCCTTTGCTAGTAGGAAATTGGGGATATCAGAAGTTAACTATATATACATGGAGAAATTGTGCTTGGGAATGGTCTTTGCAACAAAAAAATTCAGGCATTATATTCTCTATGAGAAGGTAGTATTGTTTATGGAGGTAGAAGGACTCAAATTGCTATTAAACAAGTTGCATCCGCCTGACCGTTTATGAAAGTGGTTAATCACTTTGCAAGAGTTTGATTATGAGATTAGGAGCAAGCCATTGAAGCTGTAGGGTATTGTAGAATACGTTGTGGATTTTGGGGAGCCAAAGGAAATTTTGGCTAAGGGAAGTGATATGGAAGGTTTATTTAGAATCGATACAACTTCCATTCCTTCCTGGTATGCAGCTATAACACATTATCTATCCACAAGAGGATTTGGGGTTGTGTTATTGAAGTTTGAAAAGAGAAAGATTAAGCAACAAGCATTACACTTTTCAATTTTAGTGGGTGATATCCCGTGAAGTATCACAGTTATCCACATGATGGATATAGCTATCATCTAGCTCCAGTTTGATATTGGCCTAAGCCTTATCATCATTATTTTGCCAAGTGACTGCAAGGTTTGTATCACAAGGCTTATTTTCTTTTCCAATGGTAATGGCCCATAGGCCCTTCTTCATTAGGATGAGTTTGATGCGGGTTTGCCAAGTGTGAAACCCGAATCCTTTAAAGCAAGCTGTTGGAGAGTCTTTTCCCATGTTGGATTTGAAGGGAGAGTAGCAAATCAACTCTAGAATTCTCAGGTTTTATCAGTGGAAGAGCATATTACAGTGTGTCAAGAGACACAAGCAATGACAGTGTGAAACACACTAAGACTATGTCTGAGTTGATGTCAAACTTGAATATTCTTAGTTTGGGGTCATTGATCCTTCTTCAATATTTCTAGGTCCTCCGCCTCCTTGATTTGATGTTGGGACAGTAGATCAGAGTGGCAATGTGTTGCTCTAGGTGGCAGGAGAGAGAAAATGATGAGATTTTTTAGCTTGGGTGAAAATGGCTATGGAGTCACAGTTAGGATTTTTAATAGTGGCCTAATTTGTTTTACATTGCAGGAGCTATACTTGATCATTTTTAAAACTTTTTATATAGAAATGAATCTTAATTTATGGACTATCAATGCCCTATGATAACGGCTGGAATCGCACTACTGTGCAGAGAGAGACCAGGGCATTTGATCAGCACAGGCACAATTCTAGACAGTGTGAAGAAATTTTAGCAATGCTGAAGCATTGAGCAACTAATGTCAAGCTTTAACTTGATGGAGAGTTGTGCCTTGAGTTGAGAATGATCCTCTTGAAGAAATCAAGAGGACATAGGAATTGTATTGAGAGATCTAGGGACTCCAAGCAAGGTATGTCCTACAGGTCATAGTTGCAAGCTATGGCAGTGACTAAGAATTTTGACAATGCTGAGTCTATGATTGCCTGATGTCAGTGATTGAGGTGACAAGAAGAAGCTCTAGAAGCAGGGGAATACTTTTCTAGAAGGAAACTTGAGGATATTTGACCTATGGAGTGAGATATAAGAGCTTCAAGCTAATAGGGTGCAGCTGGCTATGGCTGCCATGGAAGCTCAAGTGAAGGTAGAGTTGAGAGATGAAGTCATGGGCTAGAACTGAGTTGACCAAAGTTAAAAAGGGCTTGAGAGCAAGTAGAGAAGAGCTGAGCCGAGCTGAGCCTTGCCTGACTGGGATCTAATACCATGTTAAAAACATGGATCTAGGACATGGCTTGAGGCAGAAGCTATGGAGGTTAGAAGAGAAAGAGTGAGTTCATGAAGACACTGGCATGACTGATTGTTACACAAGTGAATTATGTTCCAAGATGGAAGCTTGGACTCATAAACACAATCTTGTGTATAGACTGATAATGACACAAAGACTTTACTGAAGGAAAAAAGTACTCTGACATTGCATTAGAAAAGAAAACAAGTACAATGCTTTATAGGAAACTGGATGGTGGCACTTCTTCTACTGTGCATATAGGATTCTAATCCTGAGCCCATACTACTCCATGCAAAGAGGCGCTAAGTAGGTGTGATTGCAGAAATCTCAACACAATTGTCCTGAGTTAGATAGGTAGTTCAGATCACCACTAGGATGACTTCTTTGATAGGATTTTTAGCCAATCCATGTTTGAGCAGTTGGTTAGCAACTTGCTCTGGATTTCTGTCAGATTATGTTGGGCCAATCCCTTGCGGATTTTCACGCCTTGATTCTATCAAGGGATAGGGTGAGAGGTGTTCTTGTGCTTTGTTGAGTATATTTTTTGTGGCAGCTTGATGCTTTCTCTGGTCGTTGTTTGTGTAGATCAGTTTGTGGGCTTTGACAGGCTGAGTCGCCCTATCCCATGGTCGCCAATGAGAGTGGATTTTAAAGACCCTTTTTGAAGCATAAAAGAGCCAGAGAGGTTGTAAAGACCAAATTTTCATGCAAAATGAAATGGTTGTGGATATTGATGAACTGGAGTTTATGTAGATGGAGTTCGATGCCAGGAACCCAATCCAAGTCTTCGTTCATCAATTGGAGTTCGTTTGACCCCCCATTTAATCCTAACAAAGTTTCATATTATGAATTAGCTACATGATTTGAAAGTCGTAAAGTGTGTGGCAGGCCCAAGCTTATAGATTTCAATGTCACAAAGCCATCCCGCCAGTCACATCACAACTCCGAGTCCGTTTGCCCCTCCAAACGGGCCGAAACCACTTGGTTTGCAGTGAAAACATGGAGATTTTGAGTTAGATAATTTATAAATGAAATGAAACTCAAATGAAACTTTGAAAAAACATGCAAAATTCATGTCAAGAAGGTGGGGGGGTTTTTTATTTGCGCCTCGAAATTTGGGGATTTTTGTGCCTTTCCATGCCTCAATAATGATGAGAGATAATGATGGATCTCTAATTTATGGAAGAAGAGCAAGATTTTGGCTATACTTCTTATGAAATATGATGAAGGGAATGAAAATCTGAAAAACTAGTATTTCTCTCTCCTCTCTCCTCTCTCTCCTTGTTATTAATTCATATGGACCAATTCATGAGACAAGGGGGTGGGGTGTGATGAAGGATGCTAATCAAATGACAATGTTGGAGTAGTAGAGATCATAGGTTAGGCTGAGAGAGTGTGTCAGTGGGAAAGAGCATCAGAAGTCTCCCAACCATGATTTAGGAGCCTCAAAACTGTAGTTTTTATGTGTAAGTAATCTTTCATTTTATTTCATGATAAATGGTTGAAGAAATTTACTTGAGAATGATTGGTTTTGGTTCCCCATGCTGTTTTTCTTCAAGATATTAAATAAAATCAAAAAATTCAATAGTATAATAATTTTTCCCTAAACATGCAAAATCCGTAAGTTGTGATTTTCATGGAAATGATGAAATTTGAGAGTTTTGTTGGGTTTTTTGGGTTCATATGAGATGAAAATTAATATGGAAATAATACTGAGCATATTTGATCAAGAAAAACCAATAATTCTAAAATATCTTAATTTTTGGACAAATAAATATGGACAAATAGTGAAAAAAATAAAAATAGGGTTTTTGTATTTAGAAATTAAGAAAAAATATGCTCTATGTGTGTGAATGTATAGCAAGGCTAGAGCATAAGGGATAAGCCTTAGTTCAGTCTTATTTCTATATTAGAGTATGATTTTTATCACTTTTTACATGAAAAAACTACACAAAAATGAACCCTACACCTATCCAACGAATGCAAAGCCTAAACGATAGGAGGAAAGAGGGGTTGTAAAAGTGAGTGGTCACTGAAAATGATTTAAATTTTGATTCATTTGATTATGCAACATGCCAGTCTCACCATTTAAATCTAAGAGAGACTAGTAGCACGAGGAAACTCAGTGCTAGTCTCTAGCAAGTTGCAATTACGAGTAGCTTGGAAATCATTAAAGGATTGTTTTTGCACCTCATATTGCTGGTTTGTTTTATCATAAAATGCTTGAGCACGAGGTGTGCCATTCACAATTGCATTGTGCATATCACATGGTAACTCATAGATGCATAGTAATTGATTGCCAAATACATCACCTACACTGAGTTGTGAGGAAACCCAAGCTATAGGCTAGACGATCGAATCTTTGGGAAATTGTCAAGTGATGAAATTTTATATCCCAGAATGTTTGAAATATATAAGTGCAGAGTGTGTTCATATGTGCTTTATGTTAGAGCAGTGCATCTTGGGGCCTATCCCCGAGTTATCAGAGAGATATAGTAGGGCCACAGCATTCAGTCATAGGGGTACGTGTGTAAAAATTACACCAATGAACAAAATTTGAGAAAGAGATAGAGATAGAGAGTACACAATAGATAATAGGAGGATTATAAAATTTCTTTAGCTCCAAACAACTGATACAGAGATGGCTCTATCCACCCGTGGGCTTCCACAATGAAGCTTAGATGGCGATCTAGATAAAAGATAGATGAAGAGCTTAAGGCTAGCTAAAACAACATTGGTTGGGTGATAGATAGATCATCGATGGCTGTGAAGGGGTTTAGCTTTTATAGCCCGTGAAGGCAGTTAGGTCAGCATGATCGACCTACCATATAAGCCTTCACTACTCGGCCAAGAAATATTCCCTTTACCGTTAAGGGCCGCTTCCACGGCCCCCGAACCCCAAAATAGGGGCTCCTTTTAACTCCCTTACCCTGCAACTCGATGCAATGTGCCTCGAGTTGCTACCAGCTTAACTACTCAGTTCAACCCAAATATTAGACCCACAATCATCACCTTTTTGCCATCTGGTCACATAGACCTCATCAGATATACAAGTCAGGACTTAACCAATGTCCGAGTTCACATTTGGCTTCTCCTCATAATGGGGGCCTTACAACTTTGAGCACCATGGATCATTGGTGGCACCTTATGAGGGTGGGGCATTGAGCATGTCTAACACCCCCCCTCAATGTTTGTATCACATTGGTGTACTACACCAAGATGTGTGGGATCTCCCTTAAGGAGTAAGAAAGGGCAATCGTTGGACTACATTCCACTACAAATGCAATATTTACATTTGTAACGTGTCCACTTGTATTTTCAGGACACGTCTGAGCAGTCCATCGGGAAGGATGTCTAGAAAGCTCCGCCCGGCACTCCCATGGAATGTTACGGGGTTTGCGATCTAGGGCTTTCCGCGTCTGCCACGTAGTGGAAATATTCCGGCCATTCCCACTTAGGATCGACCTGAATTAGGGTTTTTCTGATTGGTCAATTCCTAACAGCAACTAGCATCAGACCCAAGAGAACTACTTTACGCAGAAACGCCAGGTCCGAAGCGGATTCACACTACACTTGGTTCAAGGAGAATGGGAAATGAGAGGGATGCAAAGCTCGACCTCTTTTCCATAAGGCATAATCCCATTCCGTTTCCCTAAAACAGTGTAAATCAAGTTTAATCATAACTCTAGGTCGAACGCTTTTGTTATTCGTGTTCTTTGACGATCTTCCTGCTGTCCATCGTGATTTGAGAAACGTTCTCAGCCAACCGGGACCACCTAGAATGTAACGTTCTAAATTTCTTTCTTCGCGTGAACTACCCCTTATAGGAAAGGGGGATAATGATATGGCAATTTTGGTAATTTATTTAGGATAATGTAAATTTTTTTTCTTATTCCCCTCCCCATCCGACAGTCATGCTAGAGGGGGAGGGGAATAGAAAGGAGGCAGAAGCTCCTCGGTGGAGCTCGCAGGTGTAATGTGTGCCATGCCAATCGACACAAAGGAGAGGGAGGATCCCCCTCCCCTCCCTTATTTAAACCCTGGGCCGCTGCCGTGATGGAAGGAGGAGGGAGAGAGTGGGCTGCCGTGACGACTGACGGAGGAGCAGAAATCGAAAAGAAGGGAATGCTGCCGCCACGATGAACAGTCGACGTGAGGGAGAGAGGGCTTGAGAAAGCGTGAGGTCTAGGAGGCTGCCGCTCTACTGCCACGTCGCGGGTGCCCAGGGAGGAGCCGCCGACTTCATTCGCCGTTGACAGACGGCCCTATCACACCCCCCCCCATGTAACCTTCATTCGTCATCGATAGACGGCCCTATCACACCCCCCCCACGTAACCTTCTGGAAGCTTGGAAGCTTCCAAAGGGGGGAGCCTTCTTAGCCCCCTTTCCCCTGGTTTTAAAACCCCTCACACCACCCTCCCCCCCTGTGTTTAACCCTTAAGCCCCTTTCTTATGGGCTTTGAAACCCTTTCCTCTCCCCCTTTCCCCCCCCCGTGTTTAAAACTCTCACAAGCCCCTTAGCCCCTTTCCCATGAATGTTGGAAAACCACCCTTTTCCCCCCCCTCCCCCCCCCCCCCCCCCCCCCCGTGTTTTTTTATTTTCCTTTTAGCCCCCTTTCACTTGGCTTCAAAACCACCCTTCCCCCCCCGTGTTTAAACTCATAAGCCCTTTTTTTCTTTCCCTTAGCCCTTTTCCGTGGCCTCTTGAAACCCTTTATAACTTTAAGGTTCTATTTCCCTTGGAGTTTCCCCCTTAGGGTTTCCCCCCATAAAAGGTTACTCCAAATAACCTTTCTTTTTCCCCCATGTTTTGTTAAAAATCCCCCTTAGGCGATGCAAAAATAACCCTTGGAGCTCTCCCGCACCTTGTTTCTTTTCCACACCTTTCTATTCCCCGTTCGTGCGAGTTTACAAAGGCCATTAAGCCTTTCCCATGGCATAATGGGTCTTAGTCGCAAAAGATTCTGAAACACCCCTTTCGAATTCTCGACGCCAAGGAGGAAGCCTTCAAAAAACTGCTTTCGACGGACGGTGCAAGTTATTGCGAAAGAGAGCCACGGTGGAATATAAAAAAGGAGTTGTTAAGCTGCTTCCATGGCAGAAATGCCTCCTAAGAAAGTCCAAGGCGCAACCGCGGGAGGGTCATCTCCGGGCATCCACATGGATATCTCACCCCAAGCCCAGGTTTTCCTTCCTAAATTTTAAATGTTGAAATTCAATCATGCAAGGTTAATTGTTGGATATATGATATATTTTTGTCCTAGATGTTCATGACGAAGGAACTTAGTCATTAATACTTTTGTTGAATCATGCAAAATAAAGAAAGCATAAATGCATTTCTGGAAAATAGCCTTATGCATTGAAATGAATCAAAAATTAGATTAATGTCCATTAAAATAGTATACTTCGTTTAAGCCTAGATGTATAAACTACATATCGCACTATTAACCCTTAGCCTCTTCGCAAAAAATCATCATGGAAAGTGCAAAGCATGAAATGATTCTTACGATGGATAAACTCCATGAAATTACTATCATTTGTCAACTGCATAAATTATCAAGTAAAAGGTTGCTTATTTAGCATGATTTTTGTTCGCAAAGTAAAGGGAAGATTAGTTGAAATTAACCTAACCTATGCCTGACCTCAAATCGATTAGTTGAAATTAACCTATGCCTGACCTCAAATCGATAAGTTAAGGTTGAAAAATCAATTTACGCATAGACAACGAATCATGTGGAAGTAATCTCGAAATTATCTTCTAGAGTTAACCAAATTGGCATAAACCTAAAACACCTAAACCGCGGAGTACTCGGTTAGAATGAATTAAATTCCAAGAAATTCACTAGGAATTAATACGTAACCTAATCGATACGTATTACCAAAATTGAAACTCCTATACCCAAAATACTTGCCCACATTCACCGAATGTAGGGACAGTGAAACATATTTTGAATATGAGCTAGGGTTTGTCCCTAAGAATCTTACAAGATGGAACTTGGAAACCCTAGGCCTAAGACGTCAGCCTAGTAACCTGAAATAGATTGTTTCGTGACTCCATTGTCTCATAGTTCGATGCGACACTTGTGCAACAAGTGCGGAGTCATATGATCTTGTGATTGGATCACAAGGGAATGGCCAAGTTCTTGCAATGAAGTCGGCATTTCCTTA
The DNA here is from genome assembly GCF_053477565.2 of Lygodium microphyllum. NCBI lineage: Eukaryota > Viridiplantae > Streptophyta > Polypodiopsida > Schizaeales > Lygodiaceae > Lygodium > Lygodium microphyllum. The sequence continues at coordinate 93,484,414 of NC_141158.1, read as the reverse complement.
CGTAAGTTATCTTGCAAAAGGATGAATAATCATCCTAATTTAGTAGTCTTTCTTGAGTAAAGAAGATTGATTGAAAACTAAAAAAAACCAGCCGATAAATTGAAGTAGCCAATGAACTTAAGGTTTGACCAAGTTGGGTTAACAGGGTACGACCTAACCCAGGATATAGGGGATCTTGCCAAGTTGCAAGTCATCCGGGATCGAGTGCTGGATGCATTCGAAAGGAAGGATTCATTCCTTAGCAGTTTGCCAACAAAAATGATCAATGGAAATGTTTGTGCTTGCTACAAATTTTAGAGCACTGTTTGGATTTGTTTGATCAATGAATTAAAAAGATAAATGGATATCTATACTTCAGGTTGAAGTCCTGAAGGGAGAGGCAGCTTCACTTACCCCCGACTGCCTGCCTAACCCTAACCAAGGGAGTTGTTAACCACGTCAGGCATGTGGACCGAACCCGCCGCGAGAGGTCTCTCCGTTGAGCGCTACTTGGAGCAAGAGGATGCTTGGGTGCCAGGGGGCTCTGGCCATAAATCCCTCGCCTTCCAGGCCCTGCACAAGAGGCTAATGTGACTCGGGATTGGATCTTGAGGCCCGCATACTAGTCTATGAGCGAAAACTTGGATTAGTGATCCCTGTGGATTGCTAGATAGCCTTCGAGCGGATTGTGGATAAGCCTCGGGCTGGACTCTTTGTATTTCAAAGATAAACATGATAACCTGTTAATAAGGAACTTGTCTAATATTGTTTTTCTATGTCAAGTGATAAGATTACGTGAAAAAAAACCAATGCCTAACGGGTTAATTAAAGAAGCTGGTTGTTACATGTCCAACTAATGTGTTAGGTAATTAAATAACTAAAACAACCCGAGGAAAGTGCGGAGGATGGGCCATAGGTCCGTCCTACGGATGGGTGGTCCCAGTTGGCTAGGAACTTTTCTCAAATCACGATGGACAGCAGGAAGATCGTCAAAGAACACGAACAATAAAAGCGTTGACCTAGAGTTATGATTATGGCAGAGAGGTTGAGCTTTGCATCCCTCTCGTTTCCCATTCTCCTTGAACCAAGTGCAGCGTGAATCCGCTTTGGACCTGGCGTTTCTACGTAAAGTAGTTCGCTTGGGTTCGACGCTAGTTGTTGTTAGGAATTGACCAATCAGGAAAACCCTAATTCAGGCCGATCCTAAGTGGGAACGGCCGGAATACTTCTGCTACGTGGTAGACGTGGAAAGCCCTAGATCACAAACCCCGTAACATTCCATGGGAGTGCCGGGCAGAGATTTCTAGACACCCTTTCTGATGGACTGCTAAGACGTGTCCTGAAAATACAAGTGGACACGTTACAATATAAACAATTAGGGCAGTGTGTTCCTTGGACGCTCCTAGTCGAGACTGTGTGCGGTTGTCTTGTGAGTGTTAGAGAGGCCCGACTAGTGCCTATAGCCAGTGTCGGGCCTGTTTTAGGTCTGAATATCGAGTCTTGTAAAACAATGCAAGTCAGGTTGTTTATAATATCTAGTGGCCATTTGTTCTTCCTAATTAATAACATAACTTTTACAAGAAAAGCTATCCGCTAACCGAGACCACGCAACCATAGATCTCGACCTATTAAGGACCCATCCACCCACTTTTCTCAATAGAGTATTTTTAATTACATAAATACCTACTATCACTTTAGGTTTGACATATAAAAATAACTTCTTTGATTATTTGCTACTAGCAGAAATTTGTTACACATCTTTATTTCATGACACGAAAACAATGTAAAGCAATTTTTTCTCAAACAACTTCTTTAAGAAAATATCTTTTTACAATGCTTTCTATCATGTGACTTGACATAATATCAACTCGAAGGCATTATTTCCATCAATTTCAATCCCTAAACTAGTATTGAGACTTCCAAAATACTACATGGGTTTGAAGGGTAATTGACAACTCATAAGAGTCTAAGGAATTTGTGAAGACCAGAGCTCTATGGTATCCTCAACTCCTCCTGTCCGAGTAGAATTCCCTACAAGAGGACCTTTCGTGTCATGGTCAATCCATAATCACTGACACAAAAACAAAAAATCCCTTGGAGTAGATTTTATTCACACTAATATTGGGGAGCTGTAGCGTCATTAAGAAACACTACCTCAGTTGGTGATTTGTGCCCTATTGTGCATTCTTTATCTTGACAATTTTAAGAAGAATCAAAAATCTAATTTACAACCACAAACAGATTACTTCAAATGTATCACACACAACAATTCTAATAAATTTCCTTCCAAGAAAACTAGTTTCCTAGAATGACAATATCAAGGGTAAACTTAGCATAACTAGCAATATCCTTCAATAATTCTCTCGGATTACTCTTCCCCTTGGGACCTAGCCCAAGATAAAATTTAACAAGGAGTTTATTTTTCAAATCTTCCATCTTCCAGGGCTCGAACAACCCATCAATCCCTCAAAGATTGCTAAAGGACTTTTATAAGAAAAAAATTTCATGATGATCTTTTTTTTAAAAAAAATATGTTGGTCCTTTGTCTAGTGATAACTCACTAGATTCGAAACCCTTGTTTATTTTATTACAAAAAGTATTCTAATAAATTGATCTCAAGATTTTTCAAACAATTAGTGTTTGTATTTATTGATTGGAGGTTCCATCAGTTTAGTGCAAATCGGAGTAAAAATTTAACTACTTAAATATTTCTTATTACAAAAGTCATAGTATTTGAATCTACTTCTTGGTAATTCCTACTTGATGTAATAAAATCATAAATTATTTTCAAATAGTATAGTAATTTCCATGCATCCTATTCCTAATAGATCTCATGTAATTCAAATTAATCCTTTGAATTTGTGATTAATAATTCTCTTTAGTAATTTTTCTATGCATGAGATTATATGCAAAATCCTACTCTTACTACTATCACAGATGCAATTTTTCTTTATCAGTTCATGAGATGATGATCTATTTGCCATATTTAATATTTAAAATAATAGTCAAATATGGCACGTGTGGATTTACGACATTGAGTGCTTGGTTGTTGTTTTTGGTATTCATAGCTTCATTTGTAATTTGAGTACTTGCCATCCTATTTGTAGGGGTCATACATCTATTTGATTTCAAAGTCAAATTCCTGCAAGGTCTCAATCCATCGGCATTGTCTCATATTGAGATCTGGTTGAGTAAAAATACACTTCAGGCTTTTATGATCAGAGAAAACCTATTACCAAGCAAGTAATGTCTCCATAATTTGAAGGCATGAATTATAGCAAGTAATTCTAAGTCGTGTGCGGCATTGTTTCTTTCATGGATCTTTAACTTTCTTGAAGCATAGACTATTCGATGTCCTTGCATAAGTACGGAACCCAAAGCAAGAGAGCTTGCATCTGTTATGACTTCGAATTCTTTGCTAAGGTCAAGTAGCGTTAAGATGGGGGCAGTTACCAAACTCTGCTTAAGCTTCTCAAAGCTAGATTGTTCGGTGGACGTCCATGTAACAAAGACTTGGTTTTTGAGAAGGTCGGTGAGAGGTGCGGCGATTGAGGTGCATAGTCTTTCATGAAGAATCTATACCAACCCATTAGCCCTAGAAAGCTTTGCATTTCCTTTGAGAAATTGACAAGTTTTGTAAAGTTGGAATGTTGTGAGTATTAAAGGCTCAGTTTTTGAACTGATTTACTATAGTTTTTGCAATGGGGCTGATTATTAATAGTTTGTGGCAAGCATATGTGGCATTGTTGCCTAAAGAGCTAGACAAGCATTGGTCCTTTGCCACATGTTTGGAAGTGTATGATATTGGTGTGAACTAAAATTTACTGGTTTTGCGAAGTTGAAGACCTTAAAAATGGCAAACACGTGAGAGAAGGATATTATCACTCAAATAGTTGGTGAGAAAACTACAAAAATTTTGTTCTACGAAAATTCAAGATGTCTAGTTTCTTAATTGAAAGAGGCTATTGGGACCTAGTTATAGGTCTTGAAGATGAGCCCAAGCTACCGGAGGATAGACCTCCAACACAGGATCAATTAAAGGCACACAGAACATGGTTGGAAAAGGCCAGCAAGGTCTTGCATTGGTTGTCATTATGTATGTCAGATACAAAAGCTATGCAAATTGCAAATTGTACTTCCCCAAAGGCTGCTTGGGACTTATTGATGAAGAATTATGGGCATGTCACTCATGCAAAAAAGACACAACTGAAGCAAAAATTTAGCCACATATCCAAGAATGGAAGGTCTATTGAAGCTATGTTAGTGAGATAAGATCCATTGCAGAACAACTACGCTCAATTGGAGCTAAAGTTAACGATGATGATTTGGTGGCTACTACCCTCCATGGACTTGGACAGGAGTATAAGCAGTTTGATACTTGCATTTCAGTGCATCACGAGCAGCCTGACTTTGATGAACTTGTAGCACTTCTATTACATGAAGAAGTGAAACTTGGACTCAATACAAGTTCCAATGGGTCCAAAAACAGCAGGGACAATGTCTTCTACTCCAATCAAAGGGGTAGAGGTGGAAGAGGAAGATCAAACTTTAGAGGAAGAGGTGCTGGAAATGCATATGCAACCCGTGGACAGCAAGCTATTGGATGGCAAAATAGGCAGCCTCAAACAAATAGAGGTGCCCCAAATGCTCATGGAAGAGGAGGTTATTCACCTACTAGAGGAAGAGGCACTTGGCAGAAGCCTCAAATGAGTCATGGACAATAATCAAATGCAAATAAGGATTGCCATTATTGTGGAAAATATGGGCATGTAGCTAAGGATTGCTACAAGAAGCAGAATGATCAGAGAGCAAGAGGGAAGCAACATGGTAATCATGCTTCTTCTAGTGGTATGCAGGAGGATGAGAGGTTGTTTGTAATGCAACATGTGAAGAAAGGGTTGCCTACACAAGGCAAAGTAGATGATGTATGGTATATAGACTCAAGGGCATCTAACCACATGACTCCTCATGGAGAGTAGTTTGACACATTGGTACCAGGTGCTCATGGATATGTTTGCACACGGGATGATACACAGCATGACATTATGCATACGAGTACTGTTCCCTTGATGATGCATGGTGACAAGAAAAAGAGTCTCTATATGATGTGTTACATGTACCCTCCAAAACCAAAAACTTACTTTCTGTGGGACAAATGGCTGAACCTAATCTACAAGTAAGATTCAATAGAGATGGATGTTACATTAAAGAGTACGGTCAAGGATGCAAACTCATTGCTAAAGGCAAAAGAAATGGCAAAATGTTTACATTGGATACAAAAATTCTAGCATTGAATGTTGCTATGTACTCACATAACAATGCTGCAATAAGGGATATTGAGATATGGCATAAAAGGATTGGTCATGTAAATGTTCAAAAGTTGAAGAATATGAAGCATAAGCAAGTTGTACTTGGACTCCTTGAGTTCAATCATGTGGAATTGGGACACATATGTCAATCATGTCAATTTGGAAAGCAATTAAGGCTTCCATTTATGAAGCATGTAGTCACTACTACTAGACCATTATAGCTTGTACATTTTGATGTATGGGGATCCTCACAGAATGCATCTCTTGGGGGATCATGTTACTATGTGTCATTCATAGATGACTATAGTAGGTACACATGGTTGTATGTGTTGAAGCACAAGAGTGATGCCATGGATGTTTTTCAAGACTTCAAGGGACATGTGGAGAAAGAATTGGCTTACTACATCTTATGCTTGAGATCTTATAGTAGTGGAGAATATGTTTCTAAAGACTTTGATCACTTCTTGGCAGCTCATGGGATTAAAAGGCAATTGACATGCATGTACACACCACAACAAAATGGTGTGGTAGAAAGGAAAAACACGGTAATCATGTAATCGGCCAGAGCCATGTTAAATGAGAAAAGTCTACCAAATGCATATTGGGAAGAGGCTATAATGACTGCAGTGTATGTCATGAATCGTACACCAACATCAGGTATACATGAAGTGACTCCTCATGAGAGGCTTTATGGGATAAAGCTGGACATTAGCCATCTTAAGGTTTTTGGATGCCTGGCTTATGTACATGTTCCAGATGAAAAGAGGAAGAAGCCTGATCCAAAGGCAGAAAAGGCCATCTTTATTGGGTATGCACAAGATAGAAAAGCGTACAAATGCAACAAACCTTCTACTCATGAGACATTGGTCTCAAGAGATGCGATATTTGATGAGATGAAATCATGGCATGAGAAGAAAATCACTTTGATGAATGATGATGATGGTTGTTAGGAGACTTATATACATGTAGGTACAAATGAAAGTGCAAAAATTTTTGGGCCTTCTAAAGATGCTACTACATCAATAAGTCCTTGGACATGTAGATTCAGGACTTCAGCATCTTTATCCACTGACATGGGTATGTCGGTGAGGGGGAAAAATGTGGATAAAGGCAAAGGAAAACTTGATGATGTTACATGGCCACTCACTTGTGATTATGATTTAACTAGCACTAAAAGCTTGGATAGTGAGTTTGGTATTCCATCAGTTGTGACTCCTAGTGTGAGACATAGATATGTACCACCTCATGAGAGAGGAGAGTCTCATACTGCACCTCAAATGAGGAGATCAGAAAGAGTGAGGAAGCCTATGGGGATAGGCTTACATACAGTGGTTATACAGTGAGGCACTATGCATATATGGCAAAAGTCACTAGCTTCAAGGAACCCATAAAGTTTTTTGAAGCTATCTTGGATTATCATTGGTGCAAGGCAATGGATGAGGAATATTCAACATTGGTTGAAAATGACACTTGGGATTTGGTTGATTTTCCTAAAGGAAAAATGTCTATTGGTTACAAATGGGTATACAAAGTGAAGTGCAAATAAGATGGCACATTGGAAAGATACAAGGCAAGACTTATGGCAAAAGGTTATGCATAACAATATGGTCTTGATTATGAGGAAACATTCAGCCATGTTGCTAAAATGGCAACCGTGAGGACAATGATTGCTTTGGCAGCATCTAAAGGATAGATTATGTATCTGATGAATGTGAAGAATGGTTTTCTCAATGGTGATTTGGTTGAGGAAGTATACATGGATTAGCTCGAGGGCTATGTACATCTAGATTTTCCTACACATATATATATATTGAAGAAAGCATTATATGGGCTGAAGCAAGCACCTAGAGCTTGGAATCCTAAGATAAGTGCATGCTTATAGAAACTTGGTTTCACTATGGGCAAGGCTGATCATAGCCTATTTACAAAGAAGACAATGGCCAGTTATGTGGTATTAGTCATCTATGTGGATGATTTGATAATTACAAGTGATGATGTCACAGGAATTAGAGAGATCAAGGAAATATTACATGCTGAATTTCAGGTCAAAGATTTGGGAGAATTGAAGTATTTCCTTGGGATTGAGGTTATCTCTACACCTCTCATGATAGTTGGTTGTTGCAAAAGAAGTATACAAAAGACATGTTGACCAAGTATGGTATGTTGGATTGCAAGGCATTGGGCACTCCATTGGAGCAAAATGTTAAGCTACTTGTAGATGTTGGACATGAGATTGAGAATGTCACTATGTATAGACAAATGGGGGGTAGCCTGGTTTACCTTACCATTACTAGACCAGATCTTAGCTATTCAGTTGGACGGATTAGCCAATTCATGTAGAAGCCTATGAAGCTGCACTTGGATGCACTGAGGAGGATCTTGAGATATGTGAAGGCTACATCAAATTATGTTCTATTCTATGAGCATGGTAAGCCTTTAGAGATGCTGACTGGGAAGGAAGTACCTATGACATGAGATCTACTAGTAGTTATGCATTTTCCCTTTGTAGTATTATGGTCCGTTGGAGCAGTAAAAAGCAACCTATAGTTGCACTCTCTAGTACTGAGATAGAGTATAGAGGTGCTGCATTAGCTACATGTGAGGTAGTATGGCTCATAGAGGTTCTTGATGATTTGGGCATGCAGGAGGTCAGACCTGTCACACTCTATTGTGAGAACATTAGTGTGCTCCTAGCCAGTAATCCTGTCTATCATGCTAGGACTAAGCACATTGAAGTACACTATCACTTTATAAGAGAAAAAGTGATTGTAGGTGACATTGATTTGGTCCATGTGAGGACAGAAGACCAAGTTGCAAATATCTTTACCAAGTCATTGGGTAAAGATAAGTTTGTGCATTTCACAAAGCTACTTGGAGTGAAGTATCCCACTTGAGCTTGAGGGGGATTGTTGAGATTCAAGCTCATAGTTCTATCTTAGTTGAATAAGGTTAAGTCCCACTGACTTAACCATGGTTAGATCTAGGCCATTTTGATCTTTTGTGTGTATTGTATACAATTGACTTTAGATTGTGTTGATGGAATGGAAAGACAAGGAGCATGTGTGTTACCCTTCCTGCCTATGTCTTTTGTCCATCTTTCTCTTTGAACTGTAATAGACAGATGGTCTAACAACTGCAACAGGAATAGGCATAGGCATAGACATAGAAGTAGGCATAGACATGGGATGAGAAGTAGGAGAAGAAGTGGAAGGGGCAACATGAGAAGTAGGAGAAGTCAAGGTAGAAGAAGACATCTCTAGAGGTGTTTGCATACCGTTTTTTAAGCGAGCCTTCCATTGTCGCCTCTTCGTCAGTTTGGAAACCGCATCAACAGCATCTTGCCAATCCATCTTCAATCGTATACGTTGCGTACGGTCTTCAAGAAGCTCTTCTAACTCGTCTTGAAGTGTAGGATCAGCCACTTGCAAGAATAACTCCAGTTTCTCTAAGTTTAGGGCTCTTTGCTCAAGTGTATCCAACTAGTAGTAACGTTCTTCAAATTCCCGCAATAACTCGAAAGCAACAAGTCCTTTTTTGGGCTGATAGACCCATTCTCTGAATGTCTTCCACGTAGCAATATCATAATCCTCCACAAAATATTCATCTTTGAGTGCCTTATTCATGACATTTCAGTTTGAATCTTGCATAAATAAGTCAACCACTCTAACCCGCAAAGCAGGTGTGAAAAGCTATAGGAAATAATTGCTCCAATTGGTAGGAACTCCAAAGAAGCACATCTAGCTTTCAAAAGTTTTAAGATAAGCTGAGACATTCTGGCCATCAAATAATTTACGCTCACTTACCACAGCCTCGATTGCTTTGGTTGCTCCATGTGTATGCTCTTGTTCTTGATGTAGCATTCATTGTTGATCCAATTGTTGGCTGATGTAATTGTTGCTGCTGCTGCATAGATAATTGCATCCCCTGATTCTGCATCATAATAGCCGAAGAAAGAGTTTGCAATAAATTCTTCATCTCATTGGTCAAAAAGGAAGAAGCACTCTATGATGAAGTGGGTGGAGTATTCGAAGAGTCTCCCATCTCGACAATTAGAAGCAACGCTTTCACATTTGGTTCACCAGGTCTTGCACGGAATTCCTGTGGGAGTTCGTGAAGTCATTTGCCGCAGGGACGCTTTGCAAGATGGAAGCAAAGGATGATGAAGAGTACTCAACTCAAAGTAAATACATGGAGTAAGAAGAATGGTTAGGTTTTACATTCAATCGAATTCATATGTGGGCAAGGTAAGGTGAACCGGGAAAACAAGGATTACAATCTTCTCAATATATCATTTCAGCTTAGATGAGCATGTTCATGTTTTGGTATGGACGCACAAGGTTTTCATTCATATGCATTGGCAATCAAAATAAGAAGCAAGGGATATAATAGAGAAACTATGTTTTTAAGTTATAGGAACTCTCTCTTAGCACATGTCATAATGACTTTGAATGGGATAATTTACTCATGGCAAGGAGTAGGGCGTTTAAACTTGCAAGTGATATCGTTTAGCAAAATGGGCAACAAGCTCAGAAGGTAGCTCTCCTTCTCCTTCCTAATCCTTAGCTACGAGAGGTATGTTCAATTCGCGATCCTCAAAGAAAGTATGATGTCCTTCCACGCCGATTGTTGTCCTCCCTTGCATTCTTCTAATCCACGCACCCCCCTTTCAAACAGCCGCATATCATGTCAGCTTCTGAAAAGTCCGGCTTGCTTATTTGAAATTGATGACGAGTTCCATCACCTTTATCTCAAACACTTCGTATTCCTTTTGATTCCTTGCTTTATTCATAATCTGATTATTTGCGTCGTCTCCTCCATACACAAGGAACTTTCAATCGATCCCCATATAGGAAAAAAAGAGAATTCCCCATGGAATTCCCTAGTTGAAAATACATATAAGTGGGGAAAGTAAAAACTAGGGAAAATGGGACATTTCCTAGTGAGAATAAGTAGGGAATCACATAAGACCTTTCCTATGTAGGAAATATTTCCTACATAGGAAATATTTCCTATATAAGAAAATACAAAATTTTCTATGTAGGGAATAATTCCTATATAGGAAATATTTCATATATAGGAAAAATTTTCTAGAGGTGATTCCCTAGGTACTCTCACTAGGAAATCTCTCATTTTTCCTATTTTTTACATTCCCTACTTATATGTACCTTCAACTAGGGAATTCCGTGGAAATTCTCTTTTTTCCTTATCACTTTATCTACTTTTCCCTTCCTCTTAGACATGCTAATATCAAACAAGAAATTGCACAATAAATTTTTAACTAGAAAATTATATAGAGAATGTCATCATTTCCAAGTAAGGATCAATAACATACATCTAATGATCAAAATAGATTAAACAAATTAAGACATCAACATCTACTTCTAGCAACCAAAAGTAAAATGAAAATAATTTTAAAGGAGCATAGAACTAAAAACTAATTAAGCAACATGTGTGTCTTGATTGTTTTATCCCTTAAATCTCCAATATGTTGCAAAGTAATAAATGTTTGTCTACCCTCTTCTCTAAATTTCAACATGGGTGGCCGATAGATATCATCATATGATGGTATGCGTATCACTCCTATTGATACTCAAGTGATCAAATATCATTAGTTAGTATAACCATTTCAAAAAATGACTCATTATCAACATAAGAAAGCTAGTAATACCTGATTCTTGGCTTGAAGAAGTGTTAAGGCAAGCAATCTCAATGTCTTCCTTTCTTGCATTGTCTCTTGTGTCATCTTTAGTAACTTGTTTACCTATATATACATAGAGTTAACCAAAGCTCACGATAATACAAGGTTATGAAAAATTTCAATAACACAAAAGAAAGTAATTAGATATTTTGTATCAATTTGGGTCACTAAATTTGTACAAGTTTTTGATCCTTAAAGTTGGTACCTGCATCTTGACTTGAAGAAACATTATTGCGAGTAACCTCTTGATCTCCCTTTCTTACATTACCTCTTTTCCCACCTTTTGTTGTTCTTTAATCTATATTTATATATATACACACAATTACTCAAAGTTTAAAAATATGAATAACTATGAACATTTTAAATTAGACAAAGAGACTAATTAAAGCTAGTTAATCTCAAAATGAATCCCTAATAAAGTAAGATGTAAAATATGTACAAATTTTAATTTTCAAAAGACATATACCTGTATCATGATTTGAAGAGACATTAGGGCCAATGACCTCCTTAGCTTTCATTGTTCCATTATCTCTTGTACCATCATTTGTGATTTTGTTACCTTTATGTACACATAATAAACCAAAGTTTAGAAACATAAGAGACATTTGTAAAACATCAAAACCCGCATTTGTAAAACATCAAAACATCAAAACACGCATACCTTTTTTGCCATGTTCTTTACACCATCTAATAGTAAATTGAGCAGGTGAAAACAAGGAATTCATTGTTTATACTTTTATGGGCTCACCAACTTCTCCTTCTGGTTTGAAGCATCTTACAAACTTCCTGTTGAACAATGCGCGAGGGTGACGAGGAACGGAGGAAGAGAGAAGAGAAGAGAGACACAAGACACCGGAAGTGGAACCCCAGAAGTGCATCAAGTGAGCACACATTAGCTGCAACATCAGCTCCTTAGCTAGAATAGATAAAACATCAAGTAGAATAAACATAAGCTTGAACAGACGAATCAACTGAAAATAGACAAACAACAACTGGAAACAATGAAACATCAGCTAGAACAACTCAACATCTAGAATAATAATGAAACATCAGCTGGAACATTTCAACAGCTGGAATAAGAATGAAATGAAATATCATCCCATCAGCTCGAAACATTTCTTATAAACAAAGCGTGGAATAATTTCAACGCATTAGCTGTAATATAGATGAAATGATATGAAACGTAGCATGAAGAGCCAAAAATCAGCTGGAAGAAAGAAACATTTAGAATAATCAAATGATGAACAAAATACTGACAATCATCAGCAAGAGCTCATCAGTTTTCTTACTGCTGCTCAGAGCCCAAGCAAACATCTCAGCAATCTGCTTCTCGGACTCTAGGAATATCTTTGTACGCCTAGCCTCCAGATCATCACGAAATCGCTCAGACTCTCTCTGCATCTGCAGTTTCTGTTAGCCTGCTCCTTTTCAGTCTCAGTCTGTCATCTCCTGGTTGTGAGCTCCTGTCAGAGTCTGACAGGAGACAGAGGAGCTCTATCAGTGCATTTTTGTTGCTGCCCTAGTCAGCATGCAGCCCTGGGTTTGTTCCAGCCCAAACTGGGTTGTTTTTGTCCAGACTGCCCATTTTCTGGGCAGTCGGCCAGATCTGGCCAAAGTCGGCCAGATCTGGCCAAAGTCGGCCAGATTTGGCTGGTCGGCCAAATCTGGCCAGGTCGGCCAGTTTGCTGGCCTGGGGGCTATTTGTAGCAGCCCCCCCAGTCAGTCCAGTATTGTTCTCTACAGGTACAGCACTGCTCCCTCCGTCTCCGTCTCCGGCGTTGGTGCTGCCACTGCTTCCAGTCTGTCCTGGTTCCCTCACTGACGCTCCGAGCTGCGTGCAGGGACTGCTCTGTCCATTCCAATGTATTCAGCATTCATCTCAGTCAGTGCAGACTTTCTTCCTTTATTCTCTGCTTTCTCTCTCCTCTCCTCTATGTTCCTGTTCTTCTTCCGTTGCGCACTCTCACATGGTATCATCGCCTGATTGAGAGCACAGAGGACACACCTTCAGGAGAGAAATACCTTACTGCTGTTGCCAACAGATCCACAACAGCCAGGCGATTGCTTCAGGAGGCTGCCAACAGTTCCATAACAGCCAGACGACTGCTTCAGGAGGCTGTACAGCCTGCGTTTGCTGTCCACGCTGACTGCAGAGGCTGCCACATCATCCAGCAACGCAGCAACCCTGCATTTTACCCCAGGCGGCCTCTCCTGCTGATGGGCGACCTCCTTACAGGCTGCGTTTTGCTGCTCTGCAGGTCGCTTCCACCCCAGGTGGCTCTTTTCCTGCTGGCGACCTCTGTCCGGGCTGTTTCCTGGTGCTGGTGGTCTCTTTTCTGGTGTTCGACATCAGATCTCTTTGCGTTTTGCAGATCCAGGTGTTTGTAGGCACTCTCTGCCTATGTCTTGGTGGTTGGTGACCACATTGCTGGTCCTATTTCGACAGCAGCACAACTTTCTTTGGTATTTTGCAGATTGGAAGATGTCTTACCAGTTTTCAGGCTTTGAAGACTTAGAGGATGAGCTTCTCTCTCATCATTCCTCTGAGTGGAGGCGGGATTATCGTGAAGTTCAACATCGGGAAGAACCTCCTCGCACTCGTCCTTCTTCAGTCCATGCATCTCAGAGGGTTCCATCTACTGCGAAGGTTTCTTCAGTGAAGACTGCTTTAGATGTGCGGATGCCTTCCTTGTTTCCCTCTATACAGGTGCCGATTCTCCCTTCCTTTCTGAAGGAAGATAAGTTGGATGGTTCCAACTACTCCCTATGGTCATGCAAGGTGGCTTGCATCCTCGATACATTTGACCTTTGGGAGCTTGTTTCTTCGCCCATCGACCGACCCCCCGTGGATTCGTCCGATGGCACCTCTATGGACCGTGCAGCCTTATGGGATATGCTCAACTCTCGAGCCCGTTCCTTTCTTTTTATGAGTCTCCATGATTCTGTTCTTGTACATGTTCACAGGTTAAAGACCGCGGCGGAAGTATGGACAAAGCTTGCGTCTTTGTATCAGCACAAGACATTTGCCCACAAGATTTCCCTGGAGAAGAAGTTGCGGATGCTCAGTCTTGATGGTTCTTCTTCCATGAAGGAGCACATCACGAAGATGGAGGATATGCGAGGCGAGCTAGCCTCTCTTGGTCGTCTGATATCGTCTGAGGATATGGCAATGATTCTGTTGACTCAGCTGCCATCACCCCGTTATGATGTCTTCTACACCAGCCTCATCACTTCAAGGACCCGTGAGACACTCCTATGGGAGGAGCTTTCCCCGCTTGTCTTGGAGCATGACGAGCGACTCAAAGAGGTGGGAGCCAATGGCTCCCCCAAGGCATTTACGGCCGGCACAGGTGGCAGCAAGAAGAAGAAACAAAAGAAGGAGAAGGCCAAGGACAAGGAGGAGGAGGACCAGAAGGATGCGAAGGAGAAGAAGCCCAAGTGTCCCCATTGTGGGAAGGGCACTCATCCCGAGGAGAAGTGTTGGCAGAAGTATCCCCATTTGAAGCCTAAGGAGAAGGACTCAAAGGTAGCCCCAGCCACAACAGAATCTGCGTTTGTGCATCTCTTTGTTGAGGAAGACACTGCCTTAGCTTCTACCACACAGGAGAAGCCTTGGCTCTTCGACAGTGGAGCATCTTCACATATGACCTTCCGTCAGGATTGGCTTCAGGATCTTCGTTCCAGAGGGGGTACAGTCACCATTGGTGACAATTCTACAGTTCCTGTTCGAGGCGTGGGGACTTTACCTATGTTTTCTGACAGGCGGTCTTCCTCCGCCAAAGTTCTCTATGTCCCTGATTTGGGTTTTAACCTATTATCTGTGCATGGTCTTACTCAGTTAGGTACCCGAGTCATTTTTACACAGGATGCAGTCACAGTGGAGGATGCTTCTACAGGTGATGCTCTTTGGACAGGTACACAGGAGGGTGGGCTTTATACGCTCACAGCCTTGGCTGCGCAGACTTCCCATGAGCTTGGGCTGCTTTGGCATGCTCGGTATGGTCATTTGAACCTCGATTCTCTTCGCCGGGCTTCTAGGAGGAAGATGGTGGAGGGACTTCCTGATTTCCCTCCTCTTCACACTTTGTGCCCTAGCTGCTTGAGGGGCAAGCAGCACCGGCAGCCTCACCCGCAGGTTGCTTCTAGGTGGGCTACTTCTCCGCTTGAGTTGGTTCATACCGACCTTTGCGGACCCATGGGCACGGCCTCCCTTGGGAAGGCCAAGTATTTGATGCTGATTGTGGACGACTTTAGTCGTTATGTGTGGCCTTATTTCTTGGAGTACAAGAGCGAGGCGTACTCCCGTTTCTGTGAGTGGTAGGTGTTTGCAGATGGCTCCTTGGACAAGCATAAAGCTAGGCTTGTTGCCAAGGGTTTTGCACAGCGTGCAGGGTTGGATTACTTTGAGACTTTTGCTCCTATAGCCAGGATGTCTACCATCCGAGTTCTTTTGGCTCTTGCTGCTCACCACCGTTGGCCTATCTATCAGGTGGACGTCAAGTCTGCTTTTCTGAATGGCATTCTTGAGGAGGAGATTTATGTTTCACAACCTCCTGGTTTTCTTGTGCAGGGGAAGGAGGATCATGTCTACAGGCTGCGGAAGGCTCTTTATGGCCTCAAGCAGGCTCCTCGTGCTTGGTACCAGCGGATTGACCGCTTCTTCCTACAGAGTGGCTTTGCGCGCTCCGCTTATGATCCCAACCTCTACTTACGGGTTGTGGATTCTCTTTCGGTGTTCCTTATCTTGTATGTGGATGATCTTATCATTACAGGGAGCGACACTCAGCAGTGGAGCATACACGGTCCATTCTTCAGCAAGAGTTTGACATGACGGATCTAGGGATCCTTCACTTCTTTCTAGGTCTGGAGATCTATCAAATGGCACAGGGCATTTTTATCTCGCAGCACAGGTACATCTCCGAGCTTCTTTCGGAGTTTGATATGGCTGAGTGTCGGCCTATCTCGTGCCCCATGGACCCTGAGTCCAAGCTTTTGACAGCGGGAGTTCCTCTTCCCGATCCCACCCATTACAGGTGCCTTGTCGGCTTCCTACGGCAGCCAATGCAGCTGATCTCTTTACGAAGCCGTTGCCTCAGGCTTCTTTGCTTCATCACATGCGGTTCTTGGGTCTTCAGACTCTCCCAGGAGTTGAGAGGGGGTGTTAGCCTGCTCCTCTTCAGTCTCAGTCTGTCATCTCCTGGTTGTGAGCTCCTGTCAGAGTCTGACAGGAGACAGAGGAGCTCTGTCAGTGCATTTTTGTTGCTGGCCTAGTCAGCATGCAGCCCTAGGTTTGTTCCAGCCCAAACTGGGCTGTTTTTGTCCAGACTGCCCATTTTCTGGGCAGTCGGCCAGATCTGGCCAAAGTCGGCCAGATCTGGCTAGTCGGCCAAATCTGGCCAGGTCGGCCAGTTTGGCTAGTTGGCCAGTTTGCTGGCCTGGGGGCTATTTATAGCAGCCCCCCCAGTCAGTCCAGTATTGTTCTCTGCAGGTACAGCACTGCTCCCTCCGTCTCCGTCTCCGGCGTTGGTGCTGCCACTGCTTCCAGTCTGTCTTGGTTCCCTCACTGACGCTCCGGGCTGCGTGCAGGGACTGCTCTGTCCATTCCAGTGTATTCAGCATTCATCTCAGTCAGTGCAGACTTTCTTCCTTCATTCTCTGCTTTCTCTCTCCTCTCCTCTGTGTTCGTGTTCTTCTTCCGTTGCGCACTCTCACAGTTTCATCTCTTCTAATCTGAGAAAGCGCTCCCCCAAAGTGTGGATCAAGGAGACCAATCTAAGAAAGTGCTCCCCCAAAGTGCTGTCAACTGGGGGCTATTAATGCCGCAAGCTGAACTTTGAAGATGGAATATAGTCAATCACAAGAAGTTTTTTTCTTCATGATCTCTCTATTCCTGCAGCCTACAAATCAAATGTCAAGATGGAATATAGTCAATCACAAGAAGTTTTTTTGACATAATTTTCCCATGTGGAAAATGTCAAGATTGTGGGAGAGAAGGAAGGAGTCTCACTTGTAGCTTTCTTGCTTGCACAATGGGGGAATACACACAAGGGTGGAGGCTGAAAACAGTTTTCCTCTTCTTAGTTGTGGAAGCCAAAAGAACTCAAGTACAAAGAAATAGAAGAACCCTAGATATGGGTCTCAAAACCAAACTCAACTAACTAAGGTGGCATACTAACTGAGCCACGAACTAGAGTAGATAAGGATAGCTATCATGTAGCTATTATTCAGGGGCGGTGTACTAACCGCATCTGCAACTGACAAGTCGGTGACATAAATACACAACGGTCACCCTGGCGTATCACGAGTGGAGCTCGATATGTCAACACTCCCCCTGGAGCTCAATCCCAATTCCTGCACACCAAGCAGGTCTCTGAACTTGCGCAGCTTCTCTGCGCCCAATGCCTTCGTGAATATGTCAGCTACCTGATCCTCTGTGCTGACATAAACTAGATCAATAAGACCTAGTAAAACCCTCTCTCGCACATAGTGATAATGCACCTCAATGTGCTTTGTTCTAGCATGATAGACTGGGTTATTTGCCAAGTGTATACTACTCATGTTGTCACAATAAATGACAACTGGCCCATCTGTAGACTGATGCATATCATAAAGTAGCTTATGCAACCAAGCTACCTCACATGCAGCCATTGCTGCACCCCTGTACTCAGCCTCTGTGCTCGACAAGGCCACTGTAGGCTGTTTCTTGCTGCTCCAAGTGACTGCAGCACTCCCAAAAGAGAACACATATCCACTGGTAGATCGTCTATCAGAAATACTACCAGCCCAATCAGCATCAGTGTATCCATGCAACTGTATCTGAACCCCAGTCTCATAAAATAGTCCATACTGCAATGTGGACTTCACATACCTGAGTATGCGTCTAGCCGCATCCAAATGTGGTTTCCTTGGAGCCTGCATAAACTGACTTACCAATCCAATAGCATAGCTTAAATCTGGCCTGGTAATAGTCATATAAATCAAGCTTCCTACTATGCATTTGTACATAGTAGGGTCTTCCAGAAGCTCACCTGCATCTGCGCTCAGCTTCACATTCTGCTCCAAAGGAACTGAAATAGGCTTACAGCCTGTCATCCCATATTTGGACAGCATGTCCAATCCATACTGCCTCTGCAAGAGCTGTATCCCACTTGGTGATCTAATCACCTCAATGCCCAAGAAATAACGCAGCTCTCCCAAATCCTTCATCTCAAACTTCTGCTTCAATAGCATTTTCACATGAAGGATATCTTCATCACTGTCACCTGTCATAATCAAATCATCAACATAAATGACAAGTAGCATAATACCTTTCTCTGTTTTTCTCACATAAAGTGAGAAATCTGCCTTGGAAATCTGAAAGCCAATAGTGACAAGATACTGTCCTATCTTGTCAGACCATGCTCTAGGTGCTTGCTTCAAGCCATACAAAGCTTTCTTCAACCTGCAAACAAACTCAGGATGAACAGCATGCACATAACCTGGTGGCTGCTCCATATAGACCTCTTCTTGCAAATCACCATGCAAGAAGGCATTCTTTACATCCATCTGATGTAAAGACCATCCCTTTGATGCAGCCATAGCAATGACTGCTCTTACGGTTGCCATCCTTGCAACCGGACTGAATGTTTCTTCATAGTCAATGCCATATGTTTGTGCATACCCCTTGACTACTAATCTTGCCTTGTATCTGTTCACAGAACCATCAGCATTGTGCTTCACCTTATAAACCCACTTACAGCCAATTGCATTCTTACCTTTAGGCAAAGGTACCAATTCCCATGTAGCGTTTGCTTCCAAGGCATCCATTTCTTCATCCATGGCTTTCTCCCATTTTTCTTTTCCCATGGCTTGCTCAAAAGAAGTGGGTTCTGGTTCCTGTATCACCTTGACCATATATGCATAGTGAATGGCTGTAAATCCATCATATTTCAGCCTATCCACAGGATACCTAACTCTGGTAGACCTGCGCAAAGTGGGTTCACTCCCAGGTGCTCTCAAAACATCCCGGGTCTTCCTTACTCCAGGTGTAACAATAGAAGGAATACCCAACTCATCATCAATGCTCTGTTCTGAGCCACTAGATTCACCATCCACATAAGAGTGACCTGCATTCACATCAAACATGGGCTGATCAACCTTCTCTTTTCCTTTTCGTGATACCTGCATACCACTATCTGCATTACTTTGAGAAGATTCTCCTGATCTCAATCTGCCTGTCCATGGCGAAGAATGTGAACCACTGCTAGAGGACGCTCCAGGTCCACTAATATTTTGTGACTGCTGCTGTGAATTCTGTGCAGCATTACCATTTTGTGCATCTACATCATCAATCACATTTACTGGTTTATACCAGCTACTCATCTCATCAAAAACAACATCTCTGCTCACTGTAAACTTACGAGTAGAAGGGTTATAGCATCTATACCCTTTTTGCTGCAGAGAGTAACCAATAAAGATGCACTTCTCATCTTTTGGATCCAACTTGGATCTCAGCTCATCTGGCACATGTACATAGGCAATGCAACCAAAAATTTTCAAATGAGAAATATCTGGTTTCCTACCAGTATACCTCTCCTCTGGAGTCATTCCATGTATTGCTGCAGTGGGAGTCCTGTTCATTATGTAGACTGCTGTAGCAACTGCTTCAGCCCAATAAAAATCTGGCAAGTCTTTTTCATTGAGCATGGCACGAGATACCTCTCCAATATGCCTGTTTTTCCTTTCTGCAATTCCATTTTGTTGTGGGGTATAACTGCATGAATATTGCTGCTTTATGCCATGCTCCTGCAAGAACTTTGCAAACTCATTTGAGAGGTACTCTCCCCCTCCATCTGACCTCAGGCATTTTATTTGCAGACCTGTTTCTTTTTCAGCCATAGCTTTAAGGGTTTTGAAATGCCCAAAAACTTCACTTTTCTTTTTCATAAAATACACCCAAACTTTTCTGCTATAGTCATCAATAAAAGTGACAAAATAATGACAGCCTCCAAGAGATGCAGCTTTAGTAGTCCACACATCAGAGTGGATTAATTCCAATGGCTTCTCACTCTCTTGAACATGTCTAGGAAATGGTTTCCTTGCCTGTTTTCCAAACTGACAGGCTTCACATACCTTATGCATTTCTGCAACCTTGAATTTTGGCAATCTTGCAACAATATTTTGGGCCTGCATTGATTTAAGTCGCTGTACATTAACATGACCAATGCGTTTATGCCAGATATCAATATCTGCAACTACACCGGTCCCATGTGCAAACATTGCTGCACTCAATTCAGACATGTCTGCATCCAACGTAAACATTCTGCCCTTCTTCTTTCCTTTTGCTATCAAGCGACCTTTATTTTTCATATCCTCAACAAAGCATCCATGAGGATTAAATCTGACCTGCAAACCCTGCTCAACCATTTGACCGACAGAAACCAGATTCTTGGTGATATTCGGGACATGAAATACATCGGACAGGTATTTCTTTTTCCCATCCTGCATAGACAAGGGAATTTTTCCAATCTGCACAATAGGATGTGCAGTATCATCACTAGTCTCCACAAATCCTGGTTTTTCCATTTTCCTTGCATCCTCCATCCATTCTGCATGACCTGTCATGTGGTTTGATGCACCTGAGTCAACATACCATACATCATTGCTTTCTTCTGCACTTGTCACAGAATTGTTCATGTGCTGCACCATGAACAAATGCTCATTTCTGTCATCACCCTGTTTGCTAGAAGATGCATAATTCCCTTGTTGCAGTTTTCCATTCATGATGTCATTCTGCTTTTTATAGCAGTCTTTAGCCATATGACCCATTTTACCACAATAGTAGCATTCAACATTACTGTTTGCATTTTGACCTCTTTGCCATCCACCACGACCTCTTTGGCTCCCCCTGCCTCTAGAGTTACCACGTCCTCCTCCATAGGACTGGTTTTCTTGAGTTTGCTGCATATTCTGATTTCTACCACGGCCTCCAAATCGGCCTCCTCTACCTCTGCCTCTACCTCTTCCAGCATTTGAGTAGAAGACAGCTTCTTTTGAAGTTCCTCCTGAAGAAGATGCACCACCATTTCTCTGCTCCTCAGAAATTAGAAGAGCAATCAACTCCTCAAAATCAGGAAATCTTTCACGAACTGAAATGGATGTCCGGAACTGTGCATAATCCTTTCCTAGACCATTTAAGGTCACAGAAACTAAATCATCATCTTCCACTGGCGACCCAATGGAAGCAAGTGCATCTGCAATCTTCTTCACCTTCATGTGGTAGTCATTGATGCTCATATTTTCTCTTTGTACATTGTGCAACTCTTGCTTGAGCTGCATTTTCCTGGCTTGCGTATTTGTGCTATACATCTTTGACAGAGTATCCCATGCCTCCTTTGGCGTACTTGCATCCTGAATATGCACAATCATAGAGTCTGAAATGCTGATAGACAGCCAATACATAACTTTCCTGGCTCTCTCATGCCATGCTTTGAATGCCTGCATTTGCTGTTGATTGGGAACATCAGGAAGAACTGGTTCTTCTTCATTTCCTGCAACAAACTCCCAATATCCTTTTCCCATAAGGAAATTCGTCATTCTAAACTTCCATGCTTGGAAGTTGTTCTTGTCAAGCTTTTCAGTGACAATCTGTGAGAGAGAATCAGATGCCATTACAGAATACTGCAAAAAGTTCTGTCACTGCAAAGAACACAGCTTCAGCCTCACAAGGGCAAATCTGCAAAACTGGTGAAAGTGGTATTTGACCACACAGTCACTTTCTAGTGACGATTTTGCATAAACAGGAACCAAGGATGATTCTGTAACTCCCAATGTCTCTGCACATAAGCATACGATGCAATTTCTACAGTAACTTTTCACCGACCTGTAGAATAGTGGCGGCACAGCATAAAACTGGGCTTTTTCTTGAGTGCGTGCAGAAAACTTCCGCCTCCAAAATAGGCCCCGAAATGGCCTCAAATCAAAAAAACAAGGTCGCCAAGGGCTAAAGCCCTTTCCCGCAGCATATACTGCCCTCTTGCTTCACCGCGAAGGGCGTCTCAACCTGAGACAATGCACTCCTGCAATTTCCGGCTGTGCTACGTGCAGAGATCTGCTCCCAAAACAGAAAATGAAAGCAACACTGCTCCTCTTACCAGAACACCGCGAGCTTGGCTTGCTTTCTTGAGCTCCTTACCACGAACAAGGCTCTGATACCATGTCAAGATTGTGGGAGAGAAGGAAGGAGTCTCACTTGTAGCTTTCTTGCTTGCACAATGGGGGAATACACACAAGGGTGGAGGCTGAAAACAGTTTTCCTCTTCTTAGTTGTGGAAGCCAAAAGAACTCAAGTACAAAGAAATAGAAGAACCCTAGATATGGGTCTCAAAACCAAACTCAACTAACTAAGGTGGCATACTAACTGAGCCACGAACTAGAGTAGATAAGGATAGCTATCATGTAGCTATTATTCAGGGGCGGTGTACTAACCGCATCTGCAACTGACAAGTCGGTGACATAAATACACAACGGTCACCCTGGCGTATCACGAGTGGAGCTCGATATGTCAACAGAAAAGGGAACTGTTTTCCCTTGGTTTCCCCTAATAGTGTTAAGAAAAATCCCACGAGCAATCACATTTCCCTACATGCAGAAAAATCAGCCTATTAGCAACATCCTAATAGTGATAAGACAAGTACAATTTATTGATTTGACCTATGCTTAAAAGCCACAGACCCAGATGGAAATAACATGAAGTATAGCAAGGGCAGCATTGTATGATTCTGCTAACCTACATGGGAGAGACAAACTATATTGTACCCATCCTGAAGCTCTTGCCCATTTGATTTAACACACCTCAACAGCTCTATTGATAGGCAATAACCACTTGAGGATTCAGAAATGTTTGGGCTGATCCATTCAACATAAACGTCCCTAATCTCATCAGTTGGTTAGCTAATCTTGGTGATCTCCAAATCAGTTCAATTGATTAACGAGCGTCATAAGTCATAGTCTTCATTAACACCTTAAATCTCTTTACATTCACATGCAGCATAACATATTAAAGTGAACAAACTGCCTGTACCTTTGAGGTTAACCAGGGCCTTTCTCACACTTCTCTCACAATCGGCACAGTCCATTCGGACCAGAAGCTCCACCATCTGCATGAGCAATAATACCCCACAAGTTAGTTAACAAAATACTGCTAAGGCACACAGTAAAACCACTTCAGGAGCTACACTACCTTCTTGCAAAGTTAAGATGTTGAATTGGAAAGGTAAGCAAATGCATCATTAATCTCTGCCCATTCCAAGTACATATTCATTCAAATGACAAGATTAAACTCTGTGTAAAAGGAATGAGCTCACTTCCTTGTAAGGATTAGAGCCATCTTCTTTTTGCAGCTGAGGCCAAAGCTAAGCCTAGCACACTGGGCTGCAATAATGCAGCAGCTGAGGCCAAAGCTAAGCCTAGCTTTGCATCTTTTTCATTTGATGTTGAAGCTGCTATTCTAGCTGTAACAATAGTAACGGACAAGGCTGCTTGCAATCGAGCATTTTTTGTTATGAATTTCTGTTTTCTTCGGCCTTTGAACTAGTTTTTGAATGATGCAGTTTTGACCAGATTTCTCAGGCACTCCAAATGCTTCTCCAACCATGATTTTAGATGGAAGAAACTGCCCGCTTTCATGAAAACAAATGGTTGTTCTCGTCTCATCCACAGCCAAGTCTTTAGCTCCTCAAGCCTTCTTGGAGTAGAATGACAGCTTCCAGGACTGTACCCAGTATAAGCAAAATATGAGTGATTTCTTTTAGGAATCAAAGGAGACAAATCAGATGGAGCATGGCATTTATCCAATGCGAAGCTCGGTGACAGCTGAGAACTGTGTGACACTGGAATTTGGTTGATTTGTTTAAGCTCATGGAGTGGAGCACAATCAAGTTTCTGTGAGTTGATCAACTGGGATGAGGATGTGCAGCCCTCAACAGTTGATGTGCTCTATGAACGTGCCAAGAAATCATGCATTCCATTCTGGCATGCAAATCCAGGCATGTTGAAGGGTGATCTTTCATACTCCCAAAAGGAAGAGGGATCATCAGGATCACATAGGCCATCTGGAGCATATGATACATTGAAATTCATGGTACTATCTTTTTTGCGAGAGATTTCACAACAGGGTACTGAGATCTGTAGTCACCCTGCTGTAGATGTGCACTGCACAGAGAGCTGCCGCTAGAGGCAGAGAGGCGAGGGTAGGGGCAGGGGCAAAGGAAGAAAAAGACGGCCATGGCCATGCAGATCATCATCTTCATCAAGCCGATCATGTCCCTACTCCCTTCATACTGCCCGCTCCCTATCGCCCCTATAGTGATGCCTCAATCGTCCTGCACGAGGTCCCTACCATCGACCTCTCGCCCTTGCTGTGCCAACAAATAGAAGGCAAGAACACCCAGTCGGGCCCCTGCTTCTGCCTCAAAACGGCTTCCCTAGGTACCTTATCACCTTCTCTTACAGCTTCGGAAGGGGGAACTCCTGCGGGAATCACCACCATCGGTGCCATTACCATTGTTTCCAGTGCCGCCATCTCCCCCAGATGCAACAGAGAAGCATCACAGCAGGGCTTACCACGAGGTGGTGCTAGCTAGGAGTGTCTGAGGAACGTTGATGCCGTCTCGCTGGGATGGACAGCACCTGTCGATCTCCTCTCTGGAGAAATACATCTCGGTGCTGCTAGATGTGCCGGCGCTAGAGCTACTGCTGCTACCAAGGGGATGATCTGATTGGCACAACACAGCAGGGATCTCGGAAGATGCGACCGCTGGGGAAAGCCATCAGCATCTGTCCTGCTACTGATACTGAGGCTGCCACCTGCGGACCCGGAAGCGAGCAAGAAAACACTTAAAAAGCGCCCTTCAGGAAGCTTTCTTGATCCACGACAATGCTTTCAATTCGAGCAGTTGAGGATTACGGCCTCACAGGTATAGTGCGAAGCAGTTGAGGATGGAATATCTTCTGGTTGGCGTAGTCCAAATCAACCACAACATGTCGATTTGTCAGAAACCCAACCTGAGGAGTCCCTGTCCTACTCTGTACTATGGCTCCAAGTGTACCAAATGTCTCTTGACCTGCAACCTGTGAAATTCACCAGAGAGAGAAACGTATCAGAATTTTCAAACTAGTAATGATGCAACAATTATTTACATATATTGCAACTAAAAATCTGCCAATCTTCACCTCTACAGTGTAAAAAACACCATCAGTTGTTTAATTGATATATGATGAAGCATGTACATACTCTCAGCATTTCTCAAAGTTTATGGAAAGGAGGGGAAAAATGTGCGGAAAACATCTAATGACACCAAAAACATAGAAACACATGAGATGGTCATTTCTATTTTCTATACACAAATATGGACATCATCATGCTGCAATTGAGTATATCGATAAACAAAATGATGATAGATTCGAGAGTGATGCCCCTCGAATATCAATGTAGACATATCAATCTGCCACTAAACTGTACACTATCATAATGCATCAAATGCCCTCATTTGATATGCTAGTTTATACAACTCAATTAAATAAAAAATACTAAACAGTTTGTTAGACCAATATAAGACATCAATCTTGATTACATAAAAGGGCCTACAGTTGATCCGAAAATTGAACTAAGACCACAAGCATGACATCAAAAGAGTAGACACATCTAGATTATGACCATGCTCTAAGGCTATGCAACTGATCCTTGAGATAAAATTTAGAAAGTTGGTTGTAAGATGCACACCTCCAAAACAAAAGTAAAATTATAGAATGACTAAATTTCAAGACAAGCAGTTTGTATTCAAACTTTGAAGTTATTCACTGGCTTTTTACCTGAGATCTTGGACCGATGGATGGGTCATTGCCCCTTAAACCTTCAACCAGCTTTGTGTATACCTCTTGCTTAGGGGTTGCGGCTGGAATACCAAAGTAAGAGAACTCTACCACATCAACATCATACCATATGCCTCCAGCTGGTCAACCGTGAGAGTTAAAGAGGACAAACTCTTGCTACAAAAGACATGTAGATGAGAGTTAAAGAGGACAAACTCATAGCAAGTTTGATGCTGTCAATCATGAAAGTATTTGATGTGGTGAGCCTTGATTTGGTCCTTCATTCATGTTCCACCCAAGTCCTAAATGCTCTGTCCCTCTCCTGTCTTCACCTTCACAGGTACATGCATTTTCTTTTGCACCAGCTGAAGTATATACTTGGTCATCAGGTAAGATGGTTTCTTCATAGTCAGCTAATGTGTGTTTGATTCCATCAAGTAATGCGGCTTCTTTGCAATAAGCCACTAGTGATTCTCTTCCATCAGCATGATATTTTCCCTGGCAATAAGGTGGTCTGCAAGCAGCATCTGCAGAACAGGGAGGAGACACAGACAATACTTGGTGGTTCTCTCTATCATCCTCCATCTTTGCTTTGGTTTTTAGGTCCAATGTTTTCAAAGCAAAAACCAGCTCAAAGGCTGCAAGTGTGCAATGGGCTGCCTGTACTGGGGTCAGCAGGTTTTGTAGCTCTTGGAGGGTATGCAGCCTGAGAGAGTTTGATCGCTTTAACAGCGAACTCAAAGTTTCAAGCTTTGACTCCATTAATTGTTGTCCTTGCACTATGTTGTGTGACATGATGAAAGAAGAGCTCCCAATCCCTATGGCTTCTTTCATGCTTTGATCTGCAATAAGCATCTGAAAGAACCCAAAGTAGTAGTCAGGCTCAGCAAACCTAGAAAAGACAGAATATTATGAATCACAAGTAGCTTTAGACACTTTCCCGTGTCACTGGGAAAAGGGGATCTTTTCCCTTGTTTTTCCTTATAGTATTCAACATCATGAGCTTCTGTGAGGGAGGGACCACATACCTGGTCGGGGGCAGGGAGCAACCACACTGAGCTAGGTATGTGGTCCCTCCCTTGCAGAAGCTCATGATGTTGTCGTAATTCACAATGTGGGAAGTATAGTGAGAATTTGTTGAAAATTTCTTGTGTGCATCATGCCAGACCATGGCAGACAGCTTCAAAATGGCTTGGCAGAAACATGATAAATTGCAACAGAAAACTCAAGAAGCAAAGGTTCACCTGCATGGTTGCTAGTTGATTTGAAAGCTCCATCTCTGCCTGGTGCATGTAATGCTGTAAAGCATCCATTGAAGCTAACTGTTTCTTTGACAACAGGCATGTCACATCATCATGGCTTATGCAACCATTATGCTTCTGCACATCAATACCCATTTTTGAGTACACGAGTGTTATAGCTGATGTGGGCCTCCAAGCACCTATCCACATAAATGCTGCTTCAAGAGCAGAGGAATGACGCCCTGCAGGAAAAAACTTTAACCAATACTAGAAAACATGCCTCAACACAAAACTCTATTTAGTGGGGGCAAGTAGAAAGAATCAAACACAGTAAAGCCAAAGAATACTTGGATTCTCTTCTTGGCCACCCAAAAGTGGATTGAAATCTCACTCTATCACCTACACACGTATATACAACAGATTCTCTGAAATTTATCATTTTAGCTTGAATGTTTTACTTACTAGACACAATATGTGTAAGCCAGGCTGTTAGTCAAGACAATTTTCCTGATGAGAGTTTTGGAAAGAAGAGATATAATATGTGCTAAGAATAACTTTGAGAAACAAGCTAGAGTGTTTGAATGGTTTGAGCAATCAATAAGCCCATCTTGAGGCAATGAAAGTAAGCCATTGAGCGTGTTTAGATTAGTATTCTGTGCATGTTTGGATAGAATGACTACCAACTGTGTACTGAAAGTACTCTGTACATGGCTCCCTAATGCAATGAAGGTAAGTCATGCAGTATCTAATTCAAATAGAATATTATTAGTGCTTTTTTAATACTAGCTTAGAGTACATTTGTGTCAGGCAATTCTCCTGGACAACCATCGCTATATGTTTATTCTGTTCTCTTTCACAGGATGTGTTGCAGAAAATTTCTAAGTTTTCATTTGCTGAAATGCAGGCCATGGGGACAAATGGAATTGTGAAGGAATGCTTCTTGTCGTATGGACTTATGGGAAAAATGGAATAATGAAGGAATTCTTCTTGTTGTATGGGCTTATGGACCTAAGAGTCTCGCAACGGCACAATTCAATACAAGTTAATGCAATCCACAAGCAATGCAACAAATAAAAAGTGTGTGAAGCCTGACCTGAAATAGTTGCTCATGCAGTCCTTCACAAGCTGCCTGACATGGGAATCAGGGCTCTTGGAGACGAGGGCGAACCGGAGGGCCTACACCTTGGCCTTCCACTACAGCCAGACCTGATCTGCAGGGTCTCCACTCTCTTCTCCAGCTCCTCGTTCTTCGCCCTCAGCTCCCGCGTCTTGTCCGGAGGCTCTCCGTGCTCTTCTCTAGCTCCTCCTCCCTGGCCTTCAGCCTCCCCTTGATGCTCTCCACGCTCTTCTCTAGCTCCTCGTTCCTCGCCCTTAGCTCCCACCTCTCGCCCTCGCCCTCCTCCCTTGCCCTCAGCCTCCCCTCGAGCCTCTCCATGTTCTTCTGTAGCTCCTCGTTCCTCGCCCTCAGCGGCTCTATTTCATGCATCAGAAATCGGCGTAACATGATTTCCATTTTCCTGCCTTTCGCGCTGCGTGTGCAAACAGAGACAGACAGTCGGAAAGAGAGATAGGTCCTTAATGATTATTTTTTATATTATTACATATCCGACACCCTTTATATAGATCCCTCTACATCGTGCTGTGTGATTCACTTCATCCTAACGTTATTATTGAGATACCCCGCGGTAAATTACTCAATTCCTAATCAACCTCATAAGCAAACTTCCCATTTATCAAAGCATTCCTAACAAACCCATCAAGAGTTTATTCTATGCTTGTATTTCTTTCCGATAGTATGATAAGGGTGTTAATAGTAGACTTTTAACTACTCACATGGATGTGAATTGTATGAATTAGGTGTACACTTAAGCAATGCATTGTGTACTATTGTTGTTTGGTTAATCACTCATGTAATAGCGAGCTTGAAAATCTATTGAGCCCAACAAAGTGGCTTCAATGTAGCAAGCACCTCATGCATCAGTGAGTCAAGACATTTATTTGGGGTTTGCATGACCCTCTCCCAAAAATGACATCATTCTCAAAGCTAGTACTTAAGATGGATGCTTATTGAAACCCAAAGCAACTTACTTGTACCCAGCTTCTCAAGAGGATTACCACACAACCTACTTGTACCAAGCTTCTCAAGAGGATAGGTTGAGGAGTGTACTAGATAGCCTGCATGAACCAAGCTCAAAGGACTATGCTAGGGGACTATGTTCAAAGGACAATGTGGTGAACAATGCATTACATGAATTTATGCAATGAGGCTAAGTCTCCTCCTAGTGATCTAGAATTGTACACATGCTTTAGTCATTTACTAGAATTTCTTCAAGCTATTTTGATAGAAAAAGATATAGATAATTGCATGTTAGGCTTTAGATTTGCAAGCATTAATCACTACATAAAGGGCGTCATTAAAATTTTTTAGTTGTTATCTTTAAGATAATACACAAATTCAGGTGTATCCACCTATAGGTGGTCTGGATCAACTCAAGCTGGCATTGACCATCCCTCTCTAATTGTTGGCCATTGCCCTAGTTACAATGTGGGAAACAAGAGTCCTACTTCACTTCTAGTGTCTTATACGGTAATCTAGGCTATGGATCTTCAATCTTCATTAATCTCATTGGATTCATGATGCCAAAATTAGGCCTTTCCTGTGCATGTATTTTTGGTCACTATTGCATGTCACTTGGCTCACAGCATACATAATGTAGAAGATAATCAAATGAATTCCTCCATCATATGCTCAGTAATTAAGTCCCCAACCCAAACACATGCATGTTACTTGGCCTATGATAGATATGAACAATCGTAAAGGAGTGTTATAAACTTACTAGCATATAAAGCCCCCAACCCAAACATATGCATGCTCTCTTGATAAAGGGCATGCCTAAGCACAAGTTGTTGACATTGGCACCTTTAAATATCAACAAGTAACCTAACGATCCATTGTTGGTATGTTTTTGTAGTGAACTCATCAATATTCAAGGACTCAAATAATATTCCTAATTATTATCTTGAACATATCTCTTTTAATTTTTTGCATAACATTGATGGCACTCCATCTTTTAATCTATCTCTATTATTCATTTCAAGCTTTAAGTTTTTCCAACCTCACTTATGATTTGAAAAGTTTTATGAAAGTAATTTGGGTTTTATGAAAAGTTTTATGAAAGTAATTTCTTTGTTTCCATCTTGCTTTAACTTTGACATCTCTAGGATTTGGGTTCCTCCTTTTGAGGGTTGTTTGTTTTCTTGGATTTACCCTTCTCAATCTATGAGCTTTTTTCTTTTTACTTCTTTTGTGACTATGTTGCATGAAGTTCTTCCTTATCTTCACTCTTTTCTCCTTGGGCACTTCTTAGCTCCATTCCTTTGCAAAGCACCCATGTTCTTTGCATATAAAGGCTGTAACCAAGAAGAGAGAGAATTCTACATTGACTAGCAACTCAATCACATTAGGATCATTGATGCTAGGAGGCATATTCCACGGTGAAACAAGAGTACTACTTCACTTCTAGTGTCTTATATGATAATCTAGGCTATGGATCTTCAACCTTCATTAATCTCACTGGATTCATGATGCCAAAATTAGGCCTTTCCTGTGCATGTATTTTTTGTCACACTATTACATGTTACTTGACTCACAACATACATAATGTACAAGATAATCAAATAAATTCCTCCATCATATGCTCAGTAATTAAGGTCTGATGCTAAAAATCTTGAAAACACCCAAATTCTTTAGAATCAAGCAACTACAGCTCCAATTTTACTACTTGGAAGCCTAGATCCCTTAGCAACTTTGCTAACTCATTCAATCTTAGGTAAATGAGCTTGCTTTTGCTCACATTAGTCACAACCCCAGATAGCTCTAGAAAACTTTCATACACTTTCATCAAATACATCTACTAGTTGCCTCTCTACTTGCACAATATTGGTAAGTTATTGTTGGCAAAGAATTGGGAGACTAAGTGTCTTCTTAATGGTATAGGAAGCCCCTTGCTTACTCCATGTCACTCAGCAAATTGAAACCACCATAAGCAAATTTTGCTGCACTGATTGAAGCTGAATGATCATCTCATGTCTCAATGACATCAAAGTTCCTAAATTCAAAAATCAAGCGTGCTCAAAGAAGTACTCTATAAGACAAACTCTTCAATAGCATAAGACAAAAAATATATCTACCTCCAAAACATGAACTTTGAAAGTGAATTAAATGACCACCATGTTGACAAAGGAATGATAGACTATGAATGTACAAGTCACAATAGCTGCATAAATCCACAATGTCTAAGACATGCAAAAGCATAACTGAAGTTACAATGATCTTCATTTAATATTGGCCACTGGCACACCTTGAGCATGAAGATTGTAGCAAAGTTTCTCAAAAGATACAACCAACCTATACTGCCTTTGAATAATCTATTGTCAACCGGCTTATGGATGTATGGTACGTTCCAAACTCTGGATGAGGTTGCAAAGCTCAGCAATTTGGAGGCGACAATCTGGAGGCAATCAACATATACAGCAGGAACTGCATCCTTCTTGCTCTGCAGCTTCGCACCATCTAGTTGCACATAAGAAGGTGAATGACCTTGGCCCTTGGTTCAAAGAGAGTGAGAAGTGGAAGAGAATAAAATGTTGATCCCCTTGCCGATAAGGCATCATCTCACATTAGCCCCCCAAAAATGAAGTTGAGCCTCATATATATCCTATTGAATTTGGAGGATCATGTATTAATAACTCCATCTAATGTTTAGAAAAGCTACCCAAATTATTAAGTCCATCTAGCCATAGATGATTGGTCATTAGGATTGAGGTATTCTCACGTTCCTTGATGGGATTTATTTTACTTATCTAATTAGCAAAGGTACCATACTATTACAACATAAAAAAGTAGCTTCCTTTTATTATCATGTTACATAGGGTCCATTAACACAACATCTAGCACATGACAAACACTTTGAAAAACAAAATTCTATTGCACAAAAGATAATATATAAAAACACAATTCCATGAAGTAGTATAAAATCCATCTCCCTACAGAGAAAACAATTGTCTAGCCTAGGATATGAGCTTCCAACCCCATAAGATTGGGTTGTATGTGATTACACTACTTGTGTCAACAACACACAGTAGGGAACTTATTAACTTGGAGCCATGATAAGCTTCCCTTAGCATTAAAGGTATCCTATATAATAGGGTCACTTGGCCTTTTTCCTTCTCAAGCACTCATGTAATCAAAAACACCTATCTCCTAAAAGATCATGGGATCCCAACCCACTAGTGAGTATTTTGGCATCTTATAGGATGCTAAGGCATATTGGGATGGAAATGCCAATGGCTTGAACTACAATGATAAAAATTTTGTCAGATTGTTCCATGAAAAACAATAATTTTAGAGAATAATTTCAAAATATTTTGTTGTAATTAGACAAAATGATAATTTCATAGAGTAATTTTAAAATACTCGTAATAATGTTTTTTGGGGCCATAAATATAGTCGTTGGGATATGATCTTCACAAGTATATATGAATGGTCTTGCTAAAAATTCATGTGTCTATTATTTCTAAGGGTAGAAAAGGGATATGATAGTGCTCATGAATTTTCTTGAGTTGTTCCAAGATTTTTGGGAGCTTTGAATTACCTTTAAGGATTGACTTATAGGAATAAGGGCTAGAGCAAGTTAGGAGGGATTAGAGGGTAGCATAAATAGACTTGTCATGGATGTTACACTTGATGTTTGTCATGACCACAAGATGATACTAGCCAAATAGGTGCCTATAGGAGAAGTTGCTACACAAGATTGCACACATCATAATTTTTGAATTGCCAAATGCATAGCATGATTGAAATCCTCATGGAGAGTACATTAAGATCCTCTAGGGGTTCAGCCTCTCTTGTAGAGATTCAAACCTATGGTTTTTTAACCAACATGGAAGGTTTAAGATGTATAGGAGAGAATAGCCCAACATGCTTTCCTCCCCTCCTTGCTTTTTATAGTGCTCTATTTTAATATTGGCCTTGTTGAGCATGTTCTTAGCACAAAAAGCATGCTTTTCTTTTAGCTCTCTTATTTTTTCTCAAAAGATAAATTCAAAATTTTTTCAATCTTAATTTGTTCTTCTTTTCCTCTTGTGTTTTCCTTTTATTATGATGCACTTTCAATGTTCCATTGAGAATTTGCAAGAGTTTCTACATTGTTTGAATTATTTCACCTACCTTTGAGATTGGTGAGAATTTGATATGCTCCCATCGATACTTTTCTATGGAATTTCTCAACTTCAAACCCTAATAAAATGAGAATATCCAATGAGGATTTCTTTGTTTTGGAGCACTAGTTCTTTGTAAAGGTAATATACTTCCACCCTTGTAAGGCTATTTAGGTGTAGCCTTCTTGTTATTCAAGTCACCTCATAGTGAACCTTAAAGTAGCTTCCCATCTATCATGTTGCAAGCTTCCACATAGAGCTAGCTACAATAGTTAGCAATCACTAGAATCCTTGGTACTTATATTTTTGTGTTAAGACATGAAGTTTATAAGTTTAGTGCTAGTTTGAAAGGTGATAATATTTCATCATACAACTAGCAATGTAGTTTGCTTCATTTTCTATAGCCACATGTTTTGGGCAATGCAATTTAGCTTTTTCTCAATATGGCTACGCGCTTTGCCTTGGTGGTTATTTTTTTCCATGTGCACTTCCATGACCAATATGGTCATACACTTGGTAATGTGCTTTCCTTTTTAATATGGCTATCTAATTTTCATGATCGGGCATATATGATTGTGTGGTTTTCTTGCCATGCACTTTGAATGTTTGCTCTTGTTTCTCATTTGGAAAGTACGGAATATGATGTTAGTGTGTGGAGTTTCTATTTAATCCATTGGTGCAATATGCTTTTTTCTCACTAATATAATCATGAGCTTTGCAATAAGATGGATGTCATGGCCATGATATATGCTTGGTCAATGTGGCCATGTACTTTGCTCAACATTGTAAGTGTTATTGTTGCTAAATGCAATGACTCTATTGTTCGGGCCACACAGTTTGTGTTATTCATGTGTACTAAACATCTTTCTTTTAATTTTCTTTTTTGTTATTGTGATTACCTTTCAACAATTGTGGTCTTGCTTTTGTGTCAATGTGAAAAGCTTAGCTGTGAGTAAGTATTATACAAATGTAAATGCCTAATCAATGAATATTTATTTACTAATTATACCTAGAAAAATCATGAGTTCCAAGTTAACTTGATAGAATATCTATAATTCCCTAGTTAGAGGATAGTACTTGCTAGTTATGACTAGTAAAAAGTAAAATTTTCTAATTAGGTTGATATTATTACTAGTTATACAATAACTTGCTAGATAATGTTGCTAGATAGGGCTTCAATTTTCTAGATACTATCTAGGAAAAGGATGTTACTAGTTAGAAGAGACTAGTGATGGCAAAATTATCTAGTTATAACTAGAAAATTCTACATTCTTCCTAGTTTGGTTAGTAATCTTCCTAGTTATAATGTGAACTTTCTATATAGTAAGTGGTTTAGAGTTTCTTGTGACCTTTGTCCTTACCTTCTTGAAACCATCATTATCAACTTGAATTGAGAAATAGAGAATTGTGATAAACATCATCTTTATCTTATCCTCATTTTACCTTTAATTCCCTATTACATAAAAGTAGGGAATCACATCCTTATAATTCCTTATGTAGGGATTTTCAAAGGAATGTGGGGAATGCTCTATATTCCCTATTATAAGATGTAGGGAACGTAGGGACTTTCAAAGAAATGTAGGGAATGCTCTATATTCCCTATTATAAGATGTAGGGAATGCAATTTCCTAGTTATAGATGGGGAATACGTACTTGTCTACATAGGAAATATTGGAGAATTTCCTATATTTCACCAAATTGCCTATGTGGGGAACGATTGAAAGTTCCTTGTGATATACTTATACATCATCTTTTATTGCAAACCTGCTCCACTTAATAAGCCATAGAAATTCATCAGGAGAAGATACTCCATAGCCATCCGATAACATCCTCGTAGTCTCGTCTTTTTCAAATCTGTGATGAGCAGGAGATGGACAAAGCATCAAATCTTCATCTTTCGCAATCTCAAATTGTCATCTTGGTCATCCTTCATATTGCATCAGCTTCGCCGTCAGCTTTTGATTTCATGAGCCACGACTGCTACTGATCATCCCTTCTTTCTGCTGTAATAGTTGACTTTGTCTTCAACATTTCTGCTTCCGCCGTCTTCTGTGGCATCAGCGTTCTCGTCTAATTCTTTGTCTTCTATAGCAATGTTACTGCTTCCGTCGTCCTTTCACTGCTTCATCCTTCTTTACGATCATGTTGTTTCGTCATTGCAGCTCTTCATCATTCCACTTCTCGTAATCTCTTCACTGCAGCTTCGTCCTTGTCTTCGAGCTCGCCGAAGTCTCTTCGTTCTCCTCTGTCACAGCAACAGTCGCCGATTCTTCGATGCAGTCCTTCTCTCATCCTCGTCCTCGTCCTGAACTTCTCTATTGCAGCAGTGTCCGCCCTTTCGAGCTCCCTCATCATTCTATTCGCCGTTGCCACCTTGTTCACAGCAACATCCGTCGATGATTCGATGCAGTCCTTCTCTCGTCCCTGTCCTCGTCCTTTCACTTCTCCTTTGTCATTCTTTTTTTCCCCCCATGTTCATTGCAGTCTTTTATAAAGCTTAAGAAAAAGCTCCCCTCCAGAATATCGATCTGCTTCTTTCTATAAGGCGCCAACGAAGAAAAAACTTCAAAAAACTTCAGAAAATATCATTGATACTTTCCTCCTAGAAAAAAAATTCAGGAAGCATCGTCAATGATGATGTCTTTTTGCTGCTCCTCGATATCTCATGAATTTCAGAAAAAAATGAGGCCACCATCTTTTGAACGTCTAATATCATCTTCATAGTGATGCCTAAGTTCAAAACTTGCTGAATGGTCTCAACATTATCATCATGGAGGATCAAAAAGGAACTTCAAACCACCACAGCCATCGGACTTCTATTCCTTCCTTTCAAGCACTTCATGTAAGACAATGGCAAGTAATCGCATTCCTTCCTTTCAAGCACTTCATGTAAGACAATAGCAAGTAATCACAAGCCTTGCTTGGCAAACAAAAATATAGCTTGACTTTTCAAATAAAACTCAATAAGTCCATCCAACTTGAAAAGTTGTTACAACAAGCTCAAGGAAAATAATGGATACATATTGAAACCCATACCTAGCCTATGTTCAAAGGAAGCTGCCTAGTAAGGATAGGGAAATTCCGAAGCTTTGATATTACAAGCTTTTATACTTTCAAAGTTTTGCCATTGTTCACAACGTAAGCAAATTTAAGGTAAATATTTTCTAACGACACCAGTAGATGAGCTTAATAGTAGCTCCATAATCAAGCTCCTCTGATGGATCTTACGTCCCTTCCAAGCCTTGAATAAATCTTTTGTGGGTTCAATCAACCTGAAATTTCCTTCATGTTTCTTCCATGCAATGTATCCTACAAAACTGCATTGTGGATTTTCATGCCCAATCACTCATGCAATGTCAAATCCATGATTTGCCACCAATCAAACGATGTCCTCAAAAAATTATGAATGCACTGAGGAGAATGCGCCTAGCCTAACTACAAGTGCTCGTGTGTCATGGAAATGCAAACACGAAAGAAACACACAATGGAAAATAAACTCATAATGATGTTGAGTAAAGAGTCCAAAATCTTGGCAGAAAACTCCGCTCTCAGGTTTGCAGTGGTAGACACGCAGCATCACGACAACGGGCAACACCCGAAGCTTTATAAATACCAAATCTTTGCATGGACTGAAATTACTACCTCAACAAATGCAAGTGCCATCGAAGATCCAAATTGCTAATGGAGCTTATGAGTCAAGCAATGAAATGTGCCTACACACTCCTATCACCTTATCTCCTTCATGTACCATACAAGTGGACTTGATTAATTTAGAAATGGGACCTATAGATGTTGTCATTGAGATTGTGATTGGTTAAAGTCTATTGAAATTTTTTCATTAGACTTGGAAAATATGCAAATGGAGTTCAAATGGAATGAATAGCATATAGAATTGAAGGGAATTGGTAAAAAACAGTTGGGACTTATATCCATAAAGAAGTTACTGCCCAATACAAAACCCATCAACAAACCTCCCTATCGCTTGTCAAAGTTTGAAAGGGAAGAGGTGGAGCGACAAGTCAAAGAGTTGCTGCAAATAGGTTTAATTTAGCCAAGTCAATCTTTATTTGCATCTCTTGTGCTCTTGGTTAAGAAGAAGGATTGATCTTTTTGCATGTGCATTGATTATAGGGAGTTAAACAAGTCAACAGTGAAGGATAGATACCCAATTCGACGTATTGATGACCTTTTGGATGAGCTCAAAGATGCAAAGGTCTTTACCAAGATTCAAGTTATCACCAAATTAGAATGAAGGAAGGAGATGAGTATAAAATAGCATTTAGGACTGAAAGAGGGTTATACCAATTCTTGGTCATGTCATTTGGGCTTTCAAATGCACTTGCTACTTTTCAAGCTCTTATGAGCAAAATATTGCAGTCCTTCTTGTTCAAAAAAATCTTGGTATTCTTTTACGATACCCTCATTTATAGAAAATCCAAGGAGGAGCATTTGATGCATGTACGAGACGTCTTTGACATATTAAAAAGACACACACTCTTTGCCAAAATGTCAAAGAGTTCTTTCATGGAAGATGAAGTGGAATACTTGGATCACATTATAGGAGAGCAAGGCATTTGAGTGGATCCCAGCAAAGTGAAATGCATCAAAGAGTGGCCTACTCCTATGAATTCTACTTCTTTGAGGGGTTTCCTTGGATTATCTTCCTTCTATAGGAGGTTCATAAAAAATTATGCTCATGTCGTGGCTCCTTTGACCGATAGGTTGAAGAAAGAGACTTTCTTTTGGGACTCCACAGCTGACAAGTGTTTCAATGAGCTAAAATCTCTCTTAGTTTCAGCACCTATCCTTGTATGCTTGGATTTCTCTAAGGAATTCATTATATATGCAGATGCTAATGCGAGGGGAGTTGGGGCTATTCTATATCAAGACCATGGAGTTATAGCCTATGAAAGTCACAAGCTTGATGATAAGGAGTGTCAACTACATGTCTATAAACAGAAGATGTTGGCAATCTTGCATGTTATTAAAAAGTGGTATCATTATATATATGGTAGTCATTTCAAGGTTAAAAGTGATCACCATGTGCTGAAATATTTCCTTTCCCAACCAAATTTGCCCCCTAAAGAAAGGAGGTGGCTAGCTACTCTTCAAAGCTATGATTTTGAAATATCATATATGACTGGAAAAGATAATATTGTGGCTAATGCTTTATCAAGAATGTGGGCATGTTCCATCTCTACAAATTTAATCGTGCATAAGGATTGGATACATGATATCCAAGAAGAGTATTTGCTTGATGGGCAAGCATCAAAGATGATGAATGAATTTTAGCAAGGAAAAAGAGAAGAGTATCCCAATTTCAAATGGCACAACGTTCTTTTATGATATCATGGTAGAGTCTACTTAACACCACAATCTTCTTTCAAAGATCATATCTTGCATGAGAGGCACTCTTTACCTTTAGTGGGACACCATGGATTGTTCAAAACATTTGACAATATCCATAAGAGCTTCTATTGGAAAGGCATTTGGAGGGATGTCAAGGATAATGTTATGCAATGTCTTTTGTGTCAACAAAATAAGGACTCCTCTCTTCCACCCTTCGGCCACTCCCTATTTCTCAAGGCAAGTGGATTGATATTACTATAGATTTTATTGTGGGATTACCTACAAATAAGCGTGGGTGGAACATCATTTATGTGGTTGTAAACCGGTTGACTAAATCAACTCATTTCATCCTCATCAAGGCTCAATATACAGCAAAGCAAGTGGCTAAACAATTTATGGAATGTATTTTTAAGATCCATGGTATGCCATTGAATATCGTATCCGATCATGATACTAAGTTCATGGAAATTTTTGGAGGAGCTTATTCACTTCTATGGGAACAATTTTGACTCCTAGTACGACATATCATCCCTAAACAAATGGACAAATGGCCAAATAAAGCATGTCAATAAATGGTTGGAATTCTACCTTTGACATTTTTTCCATGACACTCAAGCTTCATGGAATAAATGGCTACATCTTGCTGAGTTTTATTATAATAACACTCATCATATGAGCATTGGCATGTCTCCATTTGAAGCGCTTTATAATGGATATAAAGTGCAAATACCTTCAACTCTCTTTCATGAAGATGTGAATCCACAAGCCAAGGCTGAAGTTGAGAAAATGGAAGCTCTTTTACATCAATGCAAAGAAAACATTAGAAATGCACAAGATGTTATGAAGGCTTATGCTAATGAAAAGAGGAGGCCTTCGGCGTTTGAAGAAGGAGATTGGGTATTTCTTAAAGTTCCTAAATCTAGGTATGCTTCTCTCAAAGACGATCATAAAAATTTGGCTCATCGTTACTATGGGCCTTATCAAATCCTCAAACGATTCGGCGAGCTTTCATATAAGCTTGATTTGACTTCTTCAACAAGGATTCATTCTACCTTCCATATTTCCCAACTTAAGAAATATATGGGTCTAACCATCACATTTTTAGAGGAGTTACCTCCCATAGATGAAGATGGTCTCATCATTTATTAGCACGAAAAGATTAGTGACAAAAGAAAAACGGTTTTAAGGAATTTTTTATTTCTAGAATACCTTATTAAATGGCAAGGTTTTCCCATGGAGGAGTTTACTTGAAAACCATCATCATAGCTTGATTCTTTTCCATGGCTTTTGCATGAAACAGAGTAAAATCTGAACAGGACAATTTGCTGTGTAAAAATTTTGTCATAAAA
Organism: Lygodium microphyllum; assembly: GCF_053477565.2. Classification (NCBI taxonomy): domain Eukaryota; kingdom Viridiplantae; phylum Streptophyta; class Polypodiopsida; order Schizaeales; family Lygodiaceae; genus Lygodium; species Lygodium microphyllum. Next base: position 93,444,420 of record NC_141158.1, on the reverse strand, counting down.
ATAATTGGTCTACTATCATCCAAATTGGATATTTATGGCATGGTTGGATACTAGGGATTGTCCTCTACATTTCTATAGCTCACACATGGTGATTGGATATTTCTTCTTCAAGTTATGTCCATCCTTGTGCAGCGACATGTTTATTACCATGAGAACTATCCTTGCTAATCAAGTTATGATTGTCAAGTTGAAATAGATCGATGAGGCAGGAATGTGGTGGAAACAATGGTGTAAAGACCAAGGACTTGCCGAGATAGCTATTACTTGGGAAAAGCTGAAAGAAGTTGTGTGTAGTCGATATTTGCCACCATCTTATCGTACGCTAAAAATGAATGAGTTCTTTAACTTAAGACAGCTGGGAATGAGCCTAGAGGCATATTACTCAAAGTTTATATCACTACTTAAGTATATACCTTACATGGCTATTTCTCAGCAGGTGTCTAAGTTTTGTCATAGACTGAATGCTCCTCTAAGAACACATGCCTTGAATCTATGCCCCAAACTGATATGCAAGATGCGTTGATTTGCCATGGGAACTACCCTTACTAATCAAGCTATGATTGTCAAGTTTAAATTGATCGATGAGGCACACATGTGGTGGAAACAATGGTGTAAAGACCAAGGACTTACCGAGATAACTATTACTTGGGAAAAGCTGAAAGAAGTTGTGTGTGGTCGATATTTTCCACCATCTTATCGTACGCTAAAAATGAATGAATTCATTAACTTAAGATAGCTGGGAATGAGCCTAGAGGCATATAACTCAAAGTTTATCTCACTACTTAAGTATATGCCTTCCATGACTATTGCTCAGCAGGATTGAATGCTCCTCTGAGAACACATGCCTTGAATCTATGCCCCAAACTGATATGCAAGATGCATTGATTTGCGCAGTGCCTCTTGTTCAAGAGATTCAGTCAAAGCCAAGGAACAATCAACTCTGGAATCAAAACAAAGGAACTTCATGGGGCTACGTTAAGTGAGCCCAAGGTCAGCATTTGGTCAAGGAAAGAGGGCCAAAACAAATGCAGTCAAAAACTTCATACCTATTGAAAGTAATTCAGGAGTACCTAGGTGTTTCCATTGTAATGAGCTAGGCCACTTTAAAATACAGTGCCCAAAGCTTGGTCAGATTCCTCGCTAGTACAAAGGTAAAAACCAAGGAAAAGCATCTATTGTAATTCTTAAAGATATTGAAGAAGAGGAAAACCCAACTATGGAAGCCAATATGCAGAGGCCATCAATTTACAACCACCCTCCATAAGAAAGGCCCAAATTGCCAATTTTCGGTGATTCAAATACCAGTAGAATATTAGGGTAAGTCCTTTAAAATTCTGATTGACTGTGGAAGCACACACTCATTCATGTCACCAAAGTGTGCTGAGAAATTATGTATAGACACAATACCTACATCTAAATTGCTTGTGGAACTTAATTGCCAATGGAAAATAAATATTATCTACTCAGCAAACTTGCAAAGTGACATTTAACCTGGGAAGTAATCTCTCTCAAATGGGATTTAGAATCATGAATTTAGGGGCCTATGAATGTCTATTGGGTATGGACTAGCTAATTCCCAATGACACACATATTCAATGCAAAAAAGGCCAGGTGACTTTTCAAAACCTAAAGGGGAAAAAACTAATGACCCAAGGTGAGGCAAGAAAACCCAAGATTCATCTAGTCAAATCCTCTTGCATAATAAAAGGGTTAAGAAAAGGATTACTTGTGTATCTCATAAAATTAAATAGTGTTGAGCAGAATAATCAAGACGAGGGAGAGCTGTATTGATTGAAGGAATATGATGACATATTTCCTAGAAGAGCTGACTGAGTTATCACCTCGAGAAGTCGATCACGAGATCAAATTTGAACTAGGAGTTGCTCCAATCACTATGAGTCCGTATAAAATATCTATCCCTAGAGTAATTGAGCTAAAAAATCAACTCAAGCAGTTATTGGATCAAGGATACATTAGACCTAGTAATTTTCCATGAGGAGTCCCAGTATTGTTTCAAAAGAAAAAGGATGGAACTCTCTACCTTTGCATTGATTACTGAGATCTAAACTAGGTAACAATCAAGAATAAGTATTCGATCCCACGAATAGACGAGCTCGTCTATTCGATCCCACGAATAGACGAGCTCGTCTATTCGATCCCACGAATAGACGAGCTAGGGGAAAAAATCTTTTCCAAGATTGATCTTTGATCTGGTTATTACCAAATAAGGATCAAGGAAGAAGATATCCCTAAAACTGCCTTCAATACTAGATATGGTGATGAGTTTGTCCTAGTCTTCTTTGATGACATCCTAACGTACCCCAAGAGCTTAACAATACCTAAAGTCGAATGACGATAAATCCTTGTGAGAAGCCTCCAAGTTCTCTGGGACCACCCTACCGTAGGACCAACCCATCACGGATTCCACCCAACCGCTTCCCTTGATAGCTTTAGTTTTCTAATTAGGTCCTACCACATTTATGTGCGACATTTAAAATCAGCTTCATTAATTAAGCCTTTAAGGGAATATGATTTGTTCGCATAATTTATAGCACACACACGAAAACAAAACAAGCAGTCCTTTTGACAAACAATTTTCTTAACTTATCTTCAAGTTTATCTTTGTCTCTTGCCCATATAAGAGAATTATGTATCCTTTCTGTCCAACAGAAGTACCCAATCCAAATCACATGGCACCATAATTTTTATCCTTTATTTAGAATAGGATCTTCCAATGCCCTAGACATTGGGATCATGGTAGTCTACAATTCCGTTCTGGTCTAAGCAAGGGGTATCTAGAGCTCCACTGACCCCAAGAGACCTAAGAGTGAGACACAACTTCTGTGGTTGGCCTTTTCACCACTCGACCTTTGGCCTGTGAATTGAGTAGTGCCCTCTTAGGGTAATTCGCAGTGCGATCTTGGAGATGATCCACTCATGCAAAATATCCCTCCTTAATTAATCCAATTAAAAATCAAGCATAATCAAGGCAATCAACCTAATATCATCTTCTAGTGAAACATTCCTTTATTTTCCATGGCTACTTGTCATTACTGACCTTTGCTATGCTTTTACCATCAAACACAAGCACTTGCAATATTTATCCAAATCACAATACAACAATCAATTGATTGTAAAAATTATTTAGGGTGTTGTTCAATCAACCAATAAAACTAATTGTATTTTTTCCCAAACAATACAAGAATAGATGTGATAATAATTCCATCACATATTCGCTCTCTCCCTTGGGATCAAAGAGTGATTCTACACAAAATTTACTTAATACTTGTATGCACAACTCCTAATGTTATTATTTTTACGCTTATGCTATTCATGACCCCTTACCGATTGCTCTATCAACGAATAAGCCATATGTAACTAAGTGAATTTAACTTCCCTTGATACATGCACTTTTCAAGCTCCATCTTTCAAATATGCGAGAAGAGGCCTATTCCTTCCCATGACCTATTCTCGTACATCATAGTATGGAGCCTAATGTATCTCATGCAAGAATCAAAGCAAGCATTTATCAATTTAGAAATACATTACTTACGATCGGAACCGTGGTTGGATTGGTAGTGATGCCCTCGCCTGAGGCTCCGTTGCTTGTTGAGGGATTGCTATCTACGCATGAAATTTTCCACTTGGGGGCCATGATCTTCTTCTCTTTTAAACATGACTTGCACAAGACTTTAGCGGCCACTTACTCAAGAGGAGGGAAATTGGGAAAAATTAGCTTGCGGGTTAGGGAATGAGCTCAGGGGAAAGAAAAAGAGAGAAGGCATGTGGCCACCCTCTAAGGAGGGGAAAAGGGAGGAAGAACCGTCTCTCTCTCTCTCTCTCTCTCTCTCTCTCTCTCTCTCTCTCTCTCTCTCTCTCTCTCTCTCTCTCTCTCTCTCTCTCTCTCTCTCTCTCTCTCTCTCTCTCTCTCTCTCTCTCATAGCCTCTCGGGGTCTCCTTCCGCTTCCTTATGCCTCCCCATGCCTCATATTTATAATGAATTAGAAAAGAGGGGATGTAGTTGGGAACAAGAGTTCTCAATGGAGGGGATCTTGGAAAAATCAGTGATCTCATGCTCAGATCATAAATCTGATGGTTCCATTGGCTCCAAAAGGGGGGTAAAACCCCAAGGCACTTATTTAGAAATCTCTCAAATTACTCATCTCTCTCCATGTTTTTGAAGTGTTGTTTACTGTATGTAAACTGTAATCGCTACGCGATTTCGCCAATCTCTCTCTCTCTCTTTTCTTTTTATAAAACCTCCAAAATTAACTAAAATATCACTTGCCTTTTTCTTTTTAAATGACATCTAGTTCTAGAAATTCCCATATCTTCTTAGGATAATATCTAAAATACACTAGTTTTTTACCCAAAAATCTAATATCTTCGCTCCATCCATACTATACACATTAACATTAGTGATTAGTATGGCTCATAACTCTCGTTCACATTGTAACTCTTGTGAAGGGTGGCTACGGTCCTTGTCAATCTGAGAAAAATACCAGATTTACGACTCTTGATTTTTTTAACATATATTTTTAATTAAACAAAAATCGTTAATTATTAACATTAGTTAGTCTTTAGTTAGTAATATTACTAACTTATTAATTCACCAACTAAATTTTAAACTAACCAACTAACCTTTAATTGTGTGGAAATATTACATCCTCCTCCCCTTAGAGAAATCCAGATGTCCTCATCTTGAGAGAACTAGGGGTTTCATTCTGGAATTTGTGGGTTATGGGCCCACCACGCTTCCGTTGCGCTACTCTAGTCCCACAAGTACTTGGCTTCAAAACCAGTGCAACTCATATTACACGAGTTAATTGTAGTTACAAGAGAAAGGTTTATTCCAAATATAATTTGTATTACATATTGGTAAAATTTCTAGAATTGCTAATCATCCTGGAAAGGTGTAGTGGGTTCTAGGTCTTCGTCTTCATTTGATTCCTCTATATGTCCATAGACTACGCCTGTGTAGCTTCATTTTCTTAGGGGCTCAATGTCTTTTGGACTTAAGTCAGGGCAGTCTACTTGGATGTGCCCTAGCTCATTGCAATGGAAGCATTGACGGTAGGGACATCTCCTATGGATGTGCCCTATCTCTCCGCACGTGTGGCATCTAATGCCCAGATCCCATGAATCCTCTTTGTCAAATTGCTCGATTTAAGTTCTTAGATGATTGGCTTTGCTCAAAGTAATGCATCTTGCAAGTCCATGGGACGCATTGCTTCTAAACGGTGGTTTAGAGGAGTGTTCAAGCAATGGCAAAACTTGGATACTTGCTGCACAATATCCATAGATGGTGCGCATTTTAATAGGTTACAAACTTCGAGTAGTAGGCTTCCAAGGTTAATTCCAGCTGCTTGAGCTTGAAGAATTCATTCATCTTCAAAGTCTAGTAGGTCGGTGGAAGGCATTGTCTACGTACAACATCTTTCAGCTAAGCCCAAGTGACAGCAACTTTGGGAATACCTTGATCTTTGCACCATTGCTTTCACCATAACCGAGCCTAGCCAACCAACTTAAGCTTGGTTATCATTACTTGATTAGTAGAGGCAGTTTCCGAAGTAGAGAAATAGTCATCCATCAACAATCCATATCTCCGCCTCTATTGGGATGTCTATTCCTTCCCCATCAAACTCAGGAGCCATAATTTCCTTAAGAAGGAGTTTCTTCTCTTGCATGTGAGCATTCGTGGGTGTAAAAGGCACCTAACAATCAAGCCATACCACTTAGGTTATTTTTTTTAGGATACATCTACAAACCATACATTAATCAATCACATATCATTTAAAAGTTTGCCTCTGATACCGACTGTAATGTGCCTGCCTATCGGGTATCCAAGCACGTTTAAGCGGTCCATTAAGAAACGAATCTAAGCATCACCACTCGTCCTAGGTAATGTTTCCAAGTTTGTCGCCTAGGGTTTTTCAAGTCCGCCTCCCAATGGAACGTTCACAGCTGAACCCACTAGGATCAACCTAAAATCTGGGTTCCTAGGGCCAAGGTCTCCTAACAACATTCTAGCATTGGGTTTTGGACATTCTACTTTATGTAGAGATACCTAATCCATACCGCACTTGGTTTACAGAGAATGGGAAACGAGAGGGATGTGCCGCTCAACCTCTCTGCCCGCAGGGCATGAATCAAGTTCTAACTTAACAATACCTAAAGTCGAACAGCGATAAATCCTTGTGAAAAGCCTACGAGTTCTCCGACACCGCCCTGGACCCGTCTGGGATTCTGCCTAGCCACTTCCCTTGATAGCTTTAGTTTTCTAGTTAGGTCCTACCACATTTATGTGCAACATTTAAAATCAGCTTCATTAATTAAGCCTTTTAGGGAATATGGTTCATTTGGGTAATTTATAGCACAAACACGAAAACAAAACAAGTATTCCTTTTGACAAACAATTTCCTTTACTTATCTTCAAGTTAATATTTGTCTCCTACCCATACACGAGATTTATGTATCCCTTTTGTTCAATAGAAATATTATGATACTATGGTCAAATCACATGGCACCATAATTTCCATCCTTTATCTAGAGTAGGATCTTCCAATATCCTAGACGTTGGGCTCATGGCAGTCTACAATTCTATGATGGTCTAGGCAAGGGGTGTCCAGAGCTCCGCTGACCCCAAGTGACATAGGAGTGAGACACAACTTCCATGGTTGGCATTTTCACCACTCGACCTTCGGTCCCCGTGAATCGAGCAGTGCCCTCTTGGAGTAATCCGAGGTGTGATCTTGGAGATGATTTACTCGTGCAACATATCCCTCCTTAATCAATCAACCTAATATGATCTTCCAATGAAACATTCCTTTATTTCCCATGGCTACTTGTCATTACTGACCTTTGCCATGCTTTCACTATCAAACACAAGCACTTGGAATATTTATCCAAATCACAATGTAACAATCAATTGATTGTAAAAACCATTTAGAACCAACAAAACTAATTGTATTTTTTTCCAAACAATACAAGAATAGACGCAATAATAATTCCACTGCATATTCACACTTCCCCTTGGGATCAAAGAGCACTTCTATGCAAAATTTACTTAATACTTGTATGCATAATTCCTAATGTTATTATTTTTACGATTATGCTATTCATAACCCCTGACCAATTTCTCTATCAATGAATAAGCCATACGCAACTAAGTGCAATTAACTTCCGTTGATACAATATGTGAGAAGAGGCCTATCCATTCCCATGACCTATTCTCGTACATCATAGTATGGAGCCTAATGTATCTCATGCGAGAATCAAAGAAAGAATCTATCAATTTAGAAATACATTACTTATGACCGGAACTGCGGCTGGATTGGTAGTGATGCCCTTGCCTGAGGCTTCGTTGCTAGTTGAGAGATTTCCATCTGTGCTTGATATTTTCAGCTTAGGAACCGTGATATTTTTCACTTTTAAACATGACTCGCACAAGACTTCAGCAGCCACTTGCTGGAGAGGAGGGAAATTGGAAAAAATGGGCTTGCGAGTTAGGGGATGAGATCGAGGAAAAGAAAAAGAGAGAATGTGTGTGGCCATCCTCTAAGGAGGGGGAAAGGGGGGAAGAACCTTCTCTCTCTCTCTCTCTCTCTCTCTCTCTCTCTCTCTCTCTTTGAGCCTCTCTCATAGCCTCTTGGGGTCTCCGTATGCTTCCTTGTGCCTCCCCAGGCCTCATATTTATAATGAAGAGAAGAGGGGATGTGGCTGAGAATAAGAGTTCTTGGTGGAGGGGATCTTGGAAAAATCTATGATTTGATGCTCAGATCATAAGCTTGATGGTTCCATTGGCGCAAAAAGGGGGTAAAACTCCAAGACACTTGAGACACTTGGTTAGAAATCTCTCAGATCACTCCTTTTTCTCCCTGTTTGAAGTGTTGTTTATTGCGTGCAAACTACGCTCGTGGTGCGCACAATTTCACCAATCTCTCTCTCTCTTTTCTTTTTATAAAATCTACAAAACTAACTAAAAAATCACTTATCTTTTTCTTTTTAAATGACATCCAGTTCTAGAAATTTCCATATCTTCTTAGGATAATATTTAGAATATCTAAAATATACTAGTTTTTTGCCCAAAAATCTAATATTTGGACCATCCATACTATACACATTAACATTAGTGATTAATATGGCTCATAACTCTCATTCACATTGTAACTCCCGTGAAGGGTAGCTACGGTCCTTATCAATCCGAGAAAAATATTAGATTTATGACTCTCAATTTTTTAATATATATTTTTAATTAAATAAAAATCGTTAATTATTAACTTTAGTTAGTTTTTACTTTAGTTAGTAATCTTACTAACTTATTAATTGACAAACTAACTTTTAAACTAACCAACTAACCTTTAATTGTGTGAAAATATTACAAGACCCTTGGTCCGAAGTCTGGAATCTAAAGCAACGTTTTTATCAAGAAAGTGGCTCCAAACGCTAGACTTCGGACTAAGAGTCTGCTTTTTTTTTTTCAAAAAAAGATTTGGACTCTTGGTCACCTACGAGTGCACGTGTGAAGTTTCATCACATTCCAATACATTTTGGTATTTTAAAAATTATCCCATACCAAAATTATGGATGGATTGATAATCGAGAAGTCAACATTGCGACTACTGGCCCTTCAAAACCTCTCACCACATAGACTATACAGAGGCATTCGGAGTAAATTTGCAATAAGAAATAGAAAATTTTCACCTATTTTTCTTATTGAAATTGATAGTGCTAGCAAAAACTATAAGTAATAGTTAAAATACAACAAAGATACACAGTCAAAGTTGAGAGCAAAGGACAAGAGTAAAAATTTAATTCATATTTTAAGGGGGCATACAACAGTTTTGCATTGGGACATAGTCGTATGTCCAATGCATGAGGAGAACATTATGCCAAAAAAGATAACATTACAAACTGTGTATATTCCATTGGAACAAATGCATCCTTCATTGCTTGAAGATTTCTTACAAGTTGAAAGTCCTTGGGAGTTACAATGATGTGCTTCGCATGTATTAGATAACACTGAGCATTAGTCATCAAGTCAACCAAAAAGGCATGTGCATCACATTGTAGAGTATGAAGACATTCTTTTGTGAAGAAATCGGGTCTATCTTGATCTTGTGCCAAAAACCATCTCCTGCTTTTTGTGTAGTAGAGGTCTTGCACAATCTCGCGAAAACACAATACTAGTGAATTTGGGAATCTCCCAATTTCCATTTTTTGAATACTAAAAAGGTGGCACCCAGATAACATGCCCATAATTTTCTCAAAACCATATGATCTAACCTATCATTGGAAAGTGCTTGAAAAATGGAATCTATTGAGCTATAGAGCACTCAATTTGGAGTTATATTGTTCAAGTTATGACAAATCCAAAGATTTGACCATGTGTCACAAACTTATGGAAAATTCCCATATTTCCCAATATGGTGTTCGAAAAAGTCTCGAGAAGCTCACCTTTGGAATGATGAGATCAAAAGAGCATTGATACCTCCTGATTTCTCTCATGGCCACTGTACTTGGTTTCCACTTGCGTTTCTTATGGGGATGCTGAGGAGGACCCTTTTGAGGGTGGCTTGAGGAAGCTAGATTGTTAGATTGAGAAGGAGGTGCATCTGAGCTAGTAGATGCTCCAAGGGAATAAACATGATATGGGGCTTTGAGTGGAAGCTTCTTTGTAGCTACATCAGGCCTAGCCATCTTTCCTACATAAGAAATGTGAGAACTCAATGAATAAGTGTCACATGCCTACCTGACAATTTCCTAGCAACACATTTGTCAGTCCATCCAGGATCTATTCTAGACGGCTTCACTCAACACGCGAGAATGTACCGGGTCTATCGTCTATGTTTTCCAAAGTCCACCTTGTAATGGAAGGTACTGGCCGTCCCTACGAGGATCAACCTGCAAGCTCAGGGTCCTAATTTGACAATTGAGTTCTCTATACATCAGCTAACTCCATCGAAGGTGTCCCACAAGGGCTTCTCATCTGACTAGAGTGATCGTCGTTACTCTTGCTTCATGGAGTGCAATGCTTTTTCCCGGTAACTGGTTAGGATTTAGGGATCCTTAATGGAGTTCTGGTAGAGCTACCACACCTTTCCCCTAAGATAATTTTTTATCAAGGTTTTAAGACTTGACCCTAGGTAAGTCCATGCTTGACTCTACCTTATTTTTCGTAAGTAACATTTCATTCAATCTCTTGAGAGAAGCTCCCAGCTTGCTGAGACCACTCATCTGTAGGATGGATCCGTTAGGGATCTCGCCCACCCGCTTTTCACAAATGTTTTTATTTAGTTTTATGATTACCTATCACATTAAGTTATGGTATATAAAAGCAGCTTCATTAATTAACCTGATATCATAGGTTCCTTTGTATAATTTTACGGCACAACGCAAAGAGAAAATAGACTTTTGGCAAAATATATTTATTTATTATTTCACAAAGTTATTTATGATTATTTTTCCCTTCTATCTACGTAGAAGATAAACCTCTGTTCACTAGAAAATCCCTTTTTTCTACACAGAAGAAAAGAAACCCCCAATATTTTCGTCCCTTCACTGGTACTGAGGACTCCAGGATCCCATCCTAATTTGTGGGAGGTTCAAGCAATTCCTAGGAGCAATTGAGAGATTTACGGCTAAACCCCCCTGGCACTCTCGCCTCCTCCTGCCTAACGGATTCCTCATTGAGAGACCTCTCACCATTGAGGCCGGTCCAAAGCTCCTCACGAAGGTACAAAACAATCCCCCTTGGAGCAGGGTTTTGCGTCTAGCCGTGGGAGAGACATAGCATGATATTTTCTCTTATTATCTTGATTATATATTTACAATCAAATCTAACTACTATGCACAATCAATCTTTCCTGTGCAACCATCAATGCATGCAAAAATTTATAAAAAAACACTAGCAAGTGTTTTTAGCATAGGAAGTAGCCCCATCCAAATCTAGGGTTTGTCTTTTAAGATCCCACCTTATTCTTAGATTTTCACTTCCTACTTGCAACTCTTTTTCGGGATACGCAAGTTATTTTGTGAATCTGTTTAATTATGAAAATTCTATTTTATCCTCATGAACAATTTGTTCTTTCCGCCCTGAAAGATAATATGGGCATTTATGCCTAGCAGGCAATTCATGTGCTACCATGCCCTAACCCATGCTTGGCAGGGTTTCAAATGCTTTTTCAAGTTTGTTTAGACTTTAGGATTTGTATCAATTCTTACAATTTTCCAATAAGTTTTTCAAACTTTTGACATTTATTTAATTTTCTAATACTAATAGTCTCAGGGTTGTTGAGTATTTCATAATTTTTTAGCTTCAACATTCTCGATATTTTAGGTTAGGTTTTCTTATTGATTCATATGTGGGCCAACTCATGATAATGACACTCTCACTAATATAATCATTAATATTATGTGTGTTTTCAAAAAGAAATAATTTTTACAAAATCTACTCATTTTATATGGTTTAATCAACAATGTTTGACCATTTGCTAAACTTTTTACTAAACTTTTAATGTTATCTAGAAAGATCAATTTTCATTTAGCTATGTCCTAAGTATAATGGTGATTGCTTTTCTCAAAAATTTATTCCAAGCAATGCAAAAATCATAAATACAATTTTTTTTTCATTTTTTAAACATCAAATTATATTTCCACGCACCTAATTTATGTGTGTCTAGTATATATTTTTCTATACAATTTTCTCTTGATTTAATGCATTGATTATTTCATGATATTATCTGAATGCTTTTTCATAAATTATTATAAAATTCATATGTGTCTATTTACCATTAGCAAAATGAAATAGAGATAGTCACTTTTAGAAAAAGTTTATAAAATATTTCTTTCCCTAACAACGTCTATCTTTTTTATGTTATTATGATCACATGCCAACCGTACCACTATGCATAGTGTGAAAAACTCTAGAGTGCATCATCATTTAGCTTTCTTTATTGATCTAGAGAGGCAATGCCATATAAGTCATTAATGTCACTATCTGTAGTGTGGATGGTTCAAAAATACTAGTTTTTTGGACAAGTTTAGCAAATTTTTGATATTATCTCTTCTAAATATCCAAAAACACTAGACAACTTCTAGAATAGGATTACATGTAAAAAAAGTGTTTTTAAGCAGTGAATAGCCCTCCAAACTGGGAGAAAAGAGAGTGATCTAGGATAATTCTGACCCAAGTGTCCTAGTATTTTACCCCCCTTTCGAAGCCAATGGAAGCCATAAATCGTAATCACGATGGATGGCCAAACGGAGATAATCAAGTTTAGTACATATGAAAATGATTACTTTTTAAGCTACTAATTCTACAATTTTCTAATAAGGGATAAGCTATTCTGTTACATAGATTAGGATCAATTAGAACATCCTTAAACTTACAAAAAAATATGCAAGTATTATCAATGGCTTTTAGGAAGGAACATGGGAATCGACGAAGGGGATATATTCCATGCATTGCATACATTGACAAGTGTGTTAAAAATGTCTTATGGTTATGATTGATTTTGGATTTGTGAATGATGAATTATGGCTCTTATGGCTCCGGGCTTGCACAGACGGAGGAATTATGGATTATGGTGGTTCAAGGCATTGGGGTCTCCAACCCAATGCTCTTAACACTCTGCGTAGTGTGGACAAACTCATCTTCAGGTGGGGATCCTATGCTCCTGAGGGAGGTAGCAGTTTTTTCGGAAAAAGTGTCTAAGTGCCCCTATTATGTAGAACAGCTCTTGAGGCTCATGGAAGCTTAGAGAGGCTCTGAGCTAGTAAATTCCTCATTGGCCATGTACGGAGTGCAATCACATATATCCCAATCTTGAGGGATTGGAAGGTCCTATCCTAGGCTGGATGGTGTCTTTTTGCTAGAAGACAGTTTTGTATCACTCTGCAGAGTGATTATTCTGGATGTTACTATGAAATAAAGTATTTGATTTTTTGATTTATTGTTATGTGCTAAAGATTGAGTTTAATGAACCCAATTTAACAGAGTAATAAAAGGAAGCTAATTTTCTATGTCCAAACAGTGTGGTAGTATGCTTTGCTAATTAGAAAACTAAGCAAACCCCATCGAGGAATGTGGGAGGCTTCAATCTTGACGATTGGACGCCTATGGCTGGGGTAGGTGGACACGATAAGGTGGGTAACTTTAGATAGAGCTGATTAAATAATTACCCTCCCAATATTGGTAGGATTAATTACAAGGTTTAACATTGCTTTAGGGGCCGAAGCGGAGATTTTACCCTATGGGTAGGGGGGATCAAGTTACACTCTCCCTCGTCTCTCACTCTCTTTGAACCAAGTGTGGTGTTAACCTCACTCTTTCCTTTCATTGATTACAAAGTGGTCTTTCTTAGGTGGATGTTAGTAGATTGCTGTTAGGGGTGACTTATCCATGCTTCCCCTGTGAAGTAGAATTGAGATTTCCACAATTAAGTCCAAGGTTTCCCATGGGGAGACGGGATGGTGATGTCCATGGATATGAATTTTTGTTGACTACTAGAGGACTCCTTCAAGTTTGTTGGAGGAGGTATCTCATAGCTTGGCTTCATAGAGTTTAATATGTCTACTAAATTTTTTGTGCTACATATGTGCAGTGGGGGTGCAATATGTATTTGTTTTTGCATGAATACATGTTGTACCAATGCCTCTATTACAAGGTGAGAATCAAATTGTCTGAGAGCTAAAATTTTACCCTTCTAGTGCATTTATACATTTGCAATTGTAGATGCTTTCATCCTAAAAGTTCCCCTCATACTTGGATGCATATGTACCCAAGACGAGAAATGATACGTATCAGTGACCCAATTTCCTTCTTCATCTTTTCTCTTACGTACTTCTATCGAGAGAATTCTTGTTCTTCTCTCAGGAATTATAACCTAGGTATTAGATGTAAAAAAGTATGTATTAACCCCTAAACAAAAGCATTTTAAGTTTGTTTAGTGAACACCAATCTTCTATACAAATCAACATGGCATTAAGAAATGTTTATACTTTTGTAAACAAAAATAAACATTGATATCAAAACACATATGGATATGTACATTGACACAAAGTATAGATTCAATTTCAAGGCATCACTTTAATCATACCATTTACATGAAATATAATGGAAAGAATAGCACAAGAATACTCAAAGAATTTTACCAAAATAAATTTCATTATAATGAATAGGAGTTTGATTTGACTTAATACATTGTATGAAACGTAGGTATTCTAGAGTATTTGTTACAAGGATAGCAACCATATGGCATTCAAATCTCAGTAGGCACATTGGATTAACACCTGAGATATTCTATGACTCAACACATTGTGTGTTATATTAATGATATGATACAAGAGTTTCATGGATCATTGCCGATTGACATGGAGATCCAAATAGACACACATGAATAAAGCATAGGATTTTTGAACATGGACTTTTAGCAGATCCATATCATCCAACACAAAGGAATCACTCACCACAGCAAAGCAGTCAATCGAGAATTATGTGCTTCACCTAAACCTTGTACAATACCTGCATACACAAAAAAATACATGCATGAATCCCTTTCAGCAAAAAATATCCAAATAACTACATGAATAGAAGAAACACAAAATAGAGGAAATTTACCTATAAGTTGATCTACTAAAGATAAGATTGAATCGTTGCTGATCAAAACCCATTGCAAATGATGGACAAAAGAAAACATCAATCCCATTAAACATAAAAGTCACTAATCAAATGAATAAATTTTGGCACTATAAAATATGAAAAATTTACCCATAAATTGAGCCACAAAATCATTGCTCTACCTTGTGTTAAGTGTTGCAACAATAATTGCTCCTTAAGTTAGAACTAGCATCAAATCCTATTTTAAATATAGTAGAAAAGGGAAAATGCAGAGAGGAAGAAAGAGAGAGTATGTGAGTACATGTGTGAGAGAGAGTGTGTGAGTACATGTGTGAGTACGCGAGAGAGAGAAAGAAATGAGCACCCATCCAATCTTGCTCAAATTGATCTTTGCAAAAAGACAATAAGCAAAAGTTAGTATTTACATGAAGGTATACTGAAAAAACAATAGAAAAGAGGAAACATAGAGAGAGAAAGAGAGAGTAAGAGAGAGATGAGCACTTGTGCAATGTCACCCAAAATTATCTATGCAATAAAACAACAAGGGTTAGAACTAACGTCATGTTGTATTGAAAAGATTGCAGCAAAAAAAAAAAGAGAGAGGAGAGATTAACACCTTTGCCTCTTTCTCCAAATAAACTTAGCAAGAAAAAAATAATTAGAATCAATATCAAATTCTATTAAAAATGCAACATAAAAGAGAAAAAACACACACACACATAGAGGGAGAGAGAGAGATGAGAACATGTCCCTCTTGCACTATTGAAAAAATAGCAAACATGAGAAACTGCAAAGAGAGATGGGCATCTATGTTTTGCCCAAAATCTGAAGTTACACAGAGAAGACCGTGCGAAAGTAAGCAGAATTCTCAAAACCCTAATTACTCTCACCAAGGAGCTTCAATGGAGATGAAAATTCACCAGTATAGAGAAGAGAGGAAAAGTGGTCTACTCAACTTTTGGATCAAACTAATTTCATGAGGGAAAAAATAAAAAATTGAAAATTCTCCAAGAAAAAGGGAAAGGGGAGAATAAGAAGTGAGAGAAACTCTCAAATTTTGTGTGCTATTATTCTCACTTTTTAAAAATCCCCCATTATCCCATTTTTTATATATAAAAAACCCAAGATATGGAGAGAGAAGATTCACCTCCATGGATTTCAACATCTAGCCTTCTTATTGGACAATCCAAAAGGCCCACATCTTAAACTATATTATTTTTAAGGGGCCATTTGTGAGTTCATTTTTTTCCTAATGACATCATAATTTTTCAATGTAGCTACCCACCTATGCTGCTTAGGAGTAAGATTGAACTAAGTGAGAAAATACTTAAACTCTAATTTGGATGCCATACAAATAATGGTACCATTTCTTCATCGCATGTAAGATAGCTAAAATCTCTTGGTTATAGACATTCATATCCATTT
Organism: Lygodium microphyllum; assembly: GCF_053477565.2. NCBI lineage: Eukaryota > Viridiplantae > Streptophyta > Polypodiopsida > Schizaeales > Lygodiaceae > Lygodium > Lygodium microphyllum. The sequence continues at coordinate 93,428,375 of NC_141158.1, read as the reverse complement.
TCATATTTGTAAGCTTGCAAATTTCAAACACAATGACTCCATGCTCATGTAACAAAACAATCCCTATGCCTTATCCACTCCCATCACATTATATGGTAAACTCCTTTGAAAAATCTAGGCATACTAGAATAGGAGTAGAAGTAAGGAGTTCCTTTAACTAGTTAAAGCTATTATTTGCAAGTGCATCCCAAAAGAAAGCTTCCTTCTTTAACTTGTCAGTAAAAGGAGCTACAATAGCTGCATAATGCTTAATAAATTGGTGATAAAATGAGGATAGAGTAGTGGTAGAAATTGATGGCCATTCTTTAACACACTGTAGCTTCTTAGGGTCATCTTGGATCCCTTTTTTGCTAACAATATGTCCCAAGTACTCCACCTTAGTCTACATGAAAGAAAATTTATTCTCCTTAGCAAAGAGTTTGTGATGCCTCAATACATCAAAAACCTTCCTTATATGTGATAAATGGTATTAAAGAGTCTTGTTGTAAATCAAAATGTCATCAAAGAATACCATGACAAAATAAAAGAGGAAATTCTACAAAATTTGTTCATCAGACTCTAGAAGATAGCTGGAGCATTTGTAAGCCCAAATGGTATCTTTAGAAAATAATGTAGCCCTCAATCAGTCCTAAAGGCAATCTTGATTTCATCACCCTCTCACATATGTATTTGATGATACCCTGACCTCAAATCAATCTTTATAAGAATCTAGCCCCCTTGAGCTCATTAAGAAAATCACTATTGGTACCTGTCATTCACTATGATCTTGTTTAGATCCTTGTAGTTAATACACGTCCTGAAAGATTTGTCTTTCTTCTTCACTAACAAGAATGGAGATGCAAAAGGTGAAGAATTAGGTTCAATGAATCCCATTTCAAGAAGCTCTGTTATTTTCTTAGCTACTTCTGCATGCTCACACTTAGACAATTTGTAGGGTGGTTTATTAATTGGCTTTCAGTTGAGCTCTAAATCAATAGGGTGATCTACTACTCTCTTAAGAGGCAATGAAGTAGGTACTTCAAACAAATCCATGTGCTCCTTAAGAAGAGCTTTCAAAATTTTTTTGGATGATCTTCAATCTCTTTATTCAGGTGTAAAACAAAAATCTATGAGCGCCTCTTGTACTCCTTATTGAGTTGTTGAATGGTGATAAGCTGAAAATCTAATTTACTAGAGATTTGTTGCAAATAGATGAGATATCCATCAAGGATAAAATCCATATATAGTTGTGAGAAATCCATAGTAATTTTTCCCAATGTCATTAGCCAATCACACCCGAGTACAACATCTATGGGCCCCATTGCCAAAGTTATCAGGTTTACTTTTGCTTCATAAATTTTAGCTAGTTGTAAAGAAACTTGTGGGCATATTTGAGTACTGATTTCTTCTTCATTATTGGCTATTTGATCTCTTATGGGCTACTCTAAATCAATGAAAAGACAATTCAATTTATCCACAATGGACTTATTCACAAAACTATGTGTACTATCACTATCTATCAAGATACACACATCCTTCTCATGAATATTACCCTCCATATGAAGTAAATTAGGACTCTTAGAACCTGTCCAAGCATCCATGGAAATGGAGCAATTAGTGGCAGTAAGTGGCTCATCATGAGTTCCTCTCTCGGATGAAAAGGAACACTACCAACCGAAGCAAAAGAAAAAGTGTCGGTATGATCATAAAAATATTATTTCCCAACTTCCTCCTCAACATCCTCATTTTCAGTGGTAGTTACAAATGCATTGACATCATAAGTGTCATCCTTTATATCTTCAAAGACTAACATACTATGAACCTTAACTTTTGCATTTTTGTATACAAACTTTGTTGCATGATAAACTCTAAACTTTTCATCACATTTGAAGCATAATCCCTTTTCTTTCCTTTCTTTGTAGAGGTCCATAGGAAAAGACTTTGGATTCTTATTGGCTAAATTAGATCTAAACTTGTTGTCCCCTTACTTAAGATCCACTCCTGGACTACTTGATATCCTAAAATTGCTTTGAGGCTTTGAAGCATTGAACAATGTATAAGTTGGCACTCTTAAGCTCGCACTTGGTGAATGATTGTTGCCATAAACATTGCCAACTTGACCCTATTTTAAAATAGTCCTTGGCTATCCATAACTAGGCTAAATTGAAGACTCCCTTCTATGCTTTCATCCATAAAGTTCCGCAAGCTCAATAGCTTTAAAAATATTGGTAGGGATTTGTGCCATAAAATCATTTAATAAAGAATGTTTTAAACCACACATATACTTGTGGACTTTAGCTTCATCACTAATGCTCTCTACATACATGGTAACATTGAGGAATCGGTTGTATAATCCTATACACTCAGGCCTCTTTACTCTAATCCATACCATCTCTATTCTAATTTCTCTTTTTCAACAAGAGAATCAAAGAATTCAACTATAAGTGTCTTGAATGTATCCTAATTCTCTACAATTACGTTCTCTTTCTTGATGTATCTCCGCCAAGTATACGCAAATCCTTCCAAATGTAAAGATTGAAAATGAATCTTCATATCATCAGTTCTAGGGACTATATCAAAATACGATTCCAATTTTGAAATCCATTCCTCTAGATTGGATGGTGAAGATGATTGCCCATTGTACTTTGCCAAGATGAACCTATCCTTCAACTCCCTTTCATGAAATGGTTGTTATTCCAAAATAGACTGCTCATGAGTAGTAGACATTGGATCTCCAAAATAAGATAGTACTCTTCCAATAGGTGATTGAGAACTAGTGTGAAACCTTCCCGATAATAGAGAACCTCTAGGAGGTTAGGAATTCAACCCATAAGCTTGGGAATTTGCACCATTCAAACTACCCAAATAGTCATCATGCCTTTGTGAAGTCTCACCTACCTCATATTGACTATTGGGAATGCTTCTTCATCCAATGATACAATGACCTTGACCATTTTGATTAGATGGCTGAAGTAGGACAGAAGGGTCACTGTTTGAATGAGATTTCTCCTTACCTTCCTTGGTTCCCATTGATATTTGCATCCATTGGGAGAATTGAGCCATTATTTGAACATTGGATTTTACTAATTTATCAATTGAACCCTTCATTTGGGTAGTGAAATCCACCAATTTTTCAATGGAAGACTTCATTTGATTAATAAACAATACCATTTGTTCCACTCTAGATAATAGCTCCATATGCCTTTGACCATGCCTACTCTCATGTTCATAGATGATATCATTAAGTACATTGATTTCTCCTTGCATTTGAGGCTCTTCATGGATCTATTGAGGTGTATTTTCTAGCATAGAATCTCTTATTTGTTCAGCATACTCATTTTGGGCCTTACTCTTTCCCTTATGACCTGCCATAGTAGTGCAGTCTTATAGTACCCCCTATCAAAATATTGGCTATAACTTGAGCTAGGAGAATTTGATCTCCAAAATTTTTAATTAAAATCAAAGCCAACAATTTCCTCTTCAAGATGAGTTATAGCACATTATAACAGGTTTAGAATAGAAAATTTTCCAATTCAATCTCTAAAGCACCTTGTTTTAACTTGTAAGTACCTTGTTTCACCCTATGAGAGCAAAATGGTAGTGCCTAATGGCTACCAAATCCTATAGGAAGGTGGGTAGGACCTGTGAAAAACTTGTAGTACTTGCACCTACACTTCAATGGTGAATATGGTACCTGTAATAACCTATATATACCCTGCAATATCCTATAAGACCCCTGTTTCACCCTATTTTGATCTCCAAGATACTTGAGTCTTTGAAAGTACAAACTTCAATTCTCCACTTGTTTTACCTATGTGAGAAATAAAAGATAGGATAGGATCCCTACATGAGATCCAAATCATCAAGAGGTGGAAAAAGTTCCCCCTGGGGTAGATTTGTTGCACCCCTTCAGGATCTTTAATAGTAATATCTCCAAGTGAATAGATAGCACGTCTAGAAAAATCCTCTGCAAACTCATCCACAATAGATCATGCATCAACATTTCATATAGTGACCCTGTTCAGTGGTGGCTGTAAGTCCTGTATGAATCTGAGTGTCCCATTCTTCTTAGGAACTATGAACCATCTACTAGAATACAAAGCTAAAGATGGTTCTAGAATTCCCATCCTGATCCACTCATTGAAAATCTCCACTAATTTGGGCAAGTGAGCTCGAGGCGAAAGAATAGGCCGTAGATTCCAAGGGACATGCGGAATGGTAAAAATAACCATAGACGTCACAACCCTAGGATTAACGCATCCAATCTCATGTGGGAAAAAAGAAAAAGCTCTCCCATGTCTACACAACATCTCTTCAAAAAATCTCACCTATCTCATTTAGTGTCTTAGTTGAAAACTTGTGTCCAATACCTGCAGGATCACATAAAGGAGGCTGCAAAGCCGCTCTCCTAATAATCTCATCACTGTCCAAAGGTAGCGGTCATGCAAACTGGTCTAACCTTCTTGTCAACTATCTTATATTTTGTCTATACTCTGGCTTCTTTGCTACAACCTACAAGTTTTATCCCTTGTTGTAAATACCCTGGTAAATATTTTTTTTCCATGTATAAACAGAAGCATTTAACTCTTTTTGCTGAAATAGTTTAGCAAAGAACACTTTTTGCTAAGAGTTCTTAGCACCCAAATTCTCTTGAAGCATGAAATCAACAATTTTGAAATACATCACCAGAGAATTAACTTGTAAGACATAAGTCAACTCTTGATTTACAATTTTCAACAATGTTGAAAGATCCTCCATAGTATCTGAGCATGACAACCCATCATAGAGACCATCTACCCTATCTTCTTCCTGTAAAACACCTGTAAGCTTCAATTCTTTCTCTTTTCTCTTCACATACTACATGGAAGCTCTAGGCATATCTGAAATATGCTGAAAACACAAAGTACTTTTAGTAGATACACCATAAACACATGAGGAAAAACTATTGTTGCTAGGCTAGAGCTTTCTTTGTCTTGTACCACCATCGTCTCGCAAGATAGTGGTACCTAACAAAAATCTATCTCTCCTGCACAAAGAAATGATAAGACTCATCCACATCTCCAATAGAAATCTTCAAGTTTGAACAAGCAGTATACAAATCTCTTGCAGTATTGTTGGCCATACACATTCACCAACCATGATGCACATCAACTGGCAATCTACCAGTATCATATAATCCACGCACTATGATATTAATCTCAGAGCCATGATCCAAAAGAGCAACACAAGGGCCCTTTGTCTCACCAAGCTCGACTACAATCTCTGTAGTTACACGAGCCTAGTGACTAGGAGAAAAATGGCTATGATGCACCAATCTAGTTGCATCATCACTCTTAGCATACTATACGGACTGAAGTAAAGGCTAAAGAGTCTTTTTGGACTGCATACATAAAGCTCCATTTGTAGACTCCTCAGTAATCTCCTCATCAGAATCTATCTCCTCAATCTACAACCCATAGATAATAGCCTTAGCAACTGCTAAAGCCTCTCAATGGATCATATTCTGTATCCGCTCTTCAATAACCTGTCATTTACTTTTAATGATGTTGATGATAACATCATGAAATTCTCTTTTGGCAATCCCTGAGACTTCTCTAAGAGTGAATTCCATCTGATTCTCAAGTACCTTTTTCAAGTCCGTAGTTGTCTCAATGTCGAAAAGTATCTTGAATCCAAGTTGCTTTTTCAGCTTCAGATCCTTTGTCTTCAGGGATTTTTGATCTTCATGTACTTTTGGCTTCTAAACATCAGCCATACTATGATCCTGTCTTGAAGAAGAAGGCTGAGAAGGTGGATCATTTCTCCTAGTCACCCTCTTCAAACCTTCATGTTGAACACTATCTATTTTCTGCTTTTCCTCAATAAGTACTTCAAATCCTTGATATTTTGCCTTATAAGCATAGATGGAAAAGACATCAACTCGATCACCCTATCCAGTCCCTTTTCTAATTACATCACTTATGGCTGAAAGTTCAGATGATGAAGCTTTTTCCTTCTTCTTTGCATGGAGTGCATAGGACCATAAAGGATATTTGTCCTTTGGCAATTGCTCCAACTGAAGGCCATAGGTGGCAACTTCTCTTGCCACCTCTCGCATCACATAAGAAGAATGCAAAACAGACTCCTCCAACAAATTTTTCATACCACTCTTACCAAAATTTGGTTTAATCTGATGTTCTATATCTCCAAAACATATCATCTTGTCTTTCCAAGCTACCAGCTTAAGCCATTTTGCCTCTTCAAAATCTTGATAGTCCTTTCGCTTATGGTTTGGACTATCACACCACATGCAACAATGGAGACGATCATTCTTGGAAGAACTTGTAGGAGTAGAAGAAGTTGGGGCTAAAATTGGATGTGGACTAAGTGGTTGCTACTCCATTCTGATCATCTTGGTTTGTAAGTGTTTTAAGCTCTTTGAAATTTCCTCCACCATATCTTCAACAATCAGTTTTGCAGATGGTTTGACAATCACAGTAGGAATAGGCAAAGACATAGACACATGACGAGAAATAGAAGAAGTAGTGGATGGTCCAACAGGAGAAGTAGGAGAGGTTGTGGTAGGAGAATACATCCATGATGGTGACTATATCCCGTTCTGCAAGTGAGCCTTCCATGTCCACCTCTTTGTAAGTGTAGAAACTGCATCGACAATATCCTGCCAATTTGTCTTCAATACCAAAGGCTATGCTCAGTCTTCAAGAAGCTCTCCCAACTCATCGTGAAGTGCAGGATTAGCCACCTGCAAGGATAACTTCACTTTCTCCGAGTTTAGAACTCTTTTCTCTAGTGCATCCAATTGGTTATATCGCTCTTCAAACTCTTGCAACAACTCAGATGCAACAAGACCTTTGTTGGGCTAATAGACCCACTCTTTGAATGTCTTCCACGTAGAAATACCATAATCCTAGACTAGAAAATATTCATTTTTGAGCACTTTCTTAAAAAAATTCTAGTTAGCATCTAGCTTTCAATGGCTTTAATGTAGGGTGAAACATTCTTGCAATAAAAAACATTGCACTCACTAACCACAGCCTTGATTTCCTTGGTCACACCATGCGTATTCTCTTGTTCTTGATGCAGCAGTTGTTGTTGATCCAACTACTGCTGCTGGATATATAACTGCGTCTACTAATTTTGGATCATAATCGGTGAAGAAAGATTTTGTAATAATGTCTTTATCTCATCAATTGAAAAGAAAGAAGCAGTCGATGAAGAGGGTTGATTTGTGAAAGAGTTTCCCATCTCGATTATTAGAAGTGACACTTTTACATTGGGTTCCCAAATGTCGCATGGAATTCAAGTAGGGGTTCGTGAAAGTCGCTCGCTGCACGGACACTGATGGGAGAATTCAATAAAAAATAATTATTCAAAATATTTTTAGATTCAAGAAAAATGAGGAAACAAATTCTTTGATTAAAGATATAGACAAGATACAATATCAAAAGACTCTCGGATATGATCAAAAAATTTCGAGGAAGAGAAGGTCGAAATCTCAAATGGAGAGAGAAGAGAAGAAGGTGGAATGTCAGGATTTAAGGAAAGAACTTCAAGGAAGGTGAGGAGCACCAAGCTTGAACTCAAGCCACTCTCGTAGAATTTCACAATGAGAAATTTGAAGAGGGCAAGGAGCTCATAGCTCGAGTCAAGCTCTCCTAGTCCTCCTTTTATAGCTTTTCCTCTTTTCTCACGTTGTGCTTTTTCTTTCCCCAAAAAAATCTTAAGGATTTTAATGCCTTAGCTTTAAATTCTCTTTAAAGCCTTCTTGTCAGAAACATTGCCTTGATTTTTATGGAATATATCAACAACTCTTCTACAATCCGAAAGCTATCATATTTGGTGTTCATGTTGATGCTTTGAAGACCGTCGGGTCTCCATCACATGTCTTCACATTATGATTAACAGCTTGTCTCAACATTCTGAAGAATGTGGATGTAGATTGTGTTCATTATTGCGTATAGCTTTCTGGAATCCTCATCATTCACGATCAATTGTCAAGACTTGGTGTCCTTCGGCTTCGACTTCTTTACCAATCCTTCACTACTATAGTTTCAGGCTTATGTTGCACCTTCATTTGAAGTGGATCAACCTGGCCTATCCTCTATCGACGTCGAGAGGGTGATGGCTCTGATAGATTTCAATTATCATCTTTCATTCGCACCCTTAATGGATCATTACCACCTCCCCTTCAGTTGAAACAGTATTTTCATCTTGATGTTGTCCATAAACCCTTGAGATTCTTCTCAGTCCCTTCACTGTGTTGCCTCTTTTCCCTGTGACTATTGGCCATGCTCTCCGAATGCCATTTTATTTTTAGGTGGGGAGGATGATGAGCTGATCGTGTTCAATGGTGCCTGGACCGAGCTTTGTTGCGTGGTTGCACATAGGTGCCATGCACAGTGGTAATGTTAGAGACGAATGCAATAGGAGTGTGTGGACAATACTAACATGAATGATATCATCAGTACAACTAGGAACCTCATCATACTTAGAATCCAAAGGCTTGAAACCAAAAACATGTGTCCAAGTTTCCAAAAGTTTAGGTATTGCAGGAAGAAAAAAAGTTGCTATCTCCATGGAAGACAATAGCTTTTTTATAACACCAACTAGTAATCTGCACATGCCTTGGCGACGATACTGCTCACGTGTTCCTATAAGTGGCATTTCAACTAGTCGAGTACCATGGACTCTTATTGAAGCCATTGACATCATTTCACCTCCTCTCTCTAAAACCATAGTGTAAAATCCTTTGTATTTAAGCTTATCAAACTATGACCAGCAATTGTACAAAGTATGTGCAATCATGTTGATGTTTGTTCAAGGATCATCCATGGGTACAAAACACTCTTCATGCAACAACAAGTTTGCACTGGTAATCATCTAGAAAATCCACATCCTCAGAGGAAAGACCAGTCTCTCTCCTCACATCTCAATAGAGACCAAGAGAGGCCATTGTCCAAGGTTTGTCTAATCCCAATAAGCTTTGTCAAATCTAAATATATCTTTCTACAATGTTCTTTGTAAAACATAGTACTTTGTATGGCAAGTTGTTTACCATGCAAGCAAGATACATGATATCGATGCTCACATTGAGCACACAACAACATGCTATTTGTAGAGCTTGTTTTATCCATGGGGCATTCACTAATAGTAATAAGGAGATGTCACCTGTGTGTAAGAAATATATGAAAATACCCCTTATCTACCCCCTATTTATGGGACCTTACCTTATAAAATGTACCTTTCTTCCCTTAAATAACCCCCCTCCCTTACACACATGTGGTACCATACGGTAAACCCTAGTGGACCCCCCGAGGTTTTATCCTAGTTGCTATTGTAGACAGAACATTGACCATTTGGACAAAATCAGTCTCCTTCGGGGATATCTTGTATCTATAAGCAGGATGTGTAATAGCTAGAGGGACAGTGGTCACATCACAGCAAGTCTCCACCATCTCCACAAAGAATGCAAGTGTCAAATGTAGCGATAGGAAATAAAGTCCACTTAAATGTCCACGATATGAGCGGATAACCTTGTTGTATTCATGGTCCCAATATTTGACTCGCTTATTATCACTAGTAGGGAACATGTAAGGAAATCTTGGACTAACTGCAAGTCCTCGTACTTGCTCAATGTGCCCTTATAGCTTTTGTAGGCTACTAAATGTTGAACTAATTTTACATATGAAGAGACATATCATCTCCACTGGCAACATCTGAATAGCAAATGGCATGGGGAAAGTTCAAAGCCAAGCTCTATTTCACAATAATAACCATAGCTTGATGGTTTTATCAACAAGCTATTGAAGAAACAACACTGCTATCTCTAGAATATGTGGTATCTTGATTAGTGGGCTCTTCAAACCATAACTCATAAGATGTTTTACAAAGAAGATCCTTCTTCTTCAAGAAATACTCACTAACTATGTAAAACTTACAACCTTTTTCTTTGATCCTTGAGTCTTCAAGACGGATACCTTCATATGAACCTGTTTTTCCATGCAATGTGCCCTATCAAGAATATGATTTGGAAGAGAATTTCATGCCCAATCATTCATGTGGTTTGCAAATTAAAATCTATGCAATGCAATCAATCAAACGATGCTTCCACACAAAAAATTATTAATACACTAAAGGATATGTGCCTAGCCTATCTACATGTGCTCATGTGTTATGCAAAATGCAAAAAAAAAAAGACACACACAATGAAAAAAAAATCCTAATGATGCTGATTAATGTGATAAAATTCCTAGTGAAAAAAAACACCGCCCTCAAGTTCGCACTAGTGGGGACGTGCAACATCACGACAACACCTTCCTCGCATACAACCATATCGCCAATCAAAATGCTAGCAAATTTTTTCTTAACGACCACCAACTCTCCCTGAACTACCACTTCAATTTTGCCTAACATTTGATCACTTCGTGAGGTTGGAGAAATTCAAAAAGCAAATTTGAAGCAAGGGAAGCAAGGAACACAGCTGATGGAGAAAATGACGTGGTAGGAATTGGCAAAACCCTCATTATAGCAAACCTAAGAGAGGAAACATCTTGTCGATTTGGAAAAAAAGTAATGTTTTATAAGCTTATCACTTTATTTGTCTTTAAATGATTATAAACACATTCTAATGAAATGCATATGAACTACCACTTAGGAAAATAACCTAAGTAATATAGAAATTAACTATTCAATGAAAAGACTATTTCACTTGGAAAATGATTATATGCCTATCATTAACAAAATATCTTAATTATGGTTTATTTTGTGATATTTATTGTAATTTTATTAATGATGCTATTAGAGCATTTGGGGTCGAAAGTCTAACACAAGGGTAAGAGATAGTGGGGTGAAGGGAGATTACAGAGCAAAGTAGATAGAAGAGAAGGGGTTTAAAGAAATAGAAGATGTAAAAGAATACTCATAGAGGTGAAGCCTATCAATTTATTTCTGCATCTTGAGAATATAAATCTCTTGTAGACCAAAAACGTGTGTAAAATAATAGCTTCCTCTCTGCTGCTTACACTACCAATCAGCTCTTTTCAGTTCTTACCCTTAGAAACACCATGTCACCTTTCTTGAATGTTGTCACTCCTCCTCCTCCTCCTCCTCCTCCTCCTCCTCCTCCTCCTCCTCCTCCTCCTACCTCTCCTCCTCTCCTTCCTTGCCCCCATCACCCCCCAACTCCTTTGTTGCCGCCGTCCCGCCTTTGGCCGCCCCAACAACCTTGTGGGCTTGCACCACGCCTCTCGTCGCCATCTCTCTGTAACTGCCACGTTCGCCACTAGAAACCCACACGCGTTGTCGAGTCCGCTGCCTTAGGCCTCCAGCTTCCCTTGTGTATCCCGCCCGCCGCCAGTGCTTGTTCACTGCTGCATGTGGCATTGGAGCACCCATCTGCCGTGGCATGTGGCCTTGGGGCGCTTGTCCGCCTCCTCCTCCTCCTTCGCTCTCCCCTCCTACCACTCCACCCCCACCACCACCCCACCTTACTCCCACCACCTTCCCCTTAGCCCCCCTTCCCCTCTTAAACCCCACAAATCCCCCCCCCCCCCCCTTCCCTAGCTACCTGGAAGACCCGCATCAAACTGATCCTGATGAAGAAGGGCCTTTGGGCCATTACCACTGGAAAAGAAAAGAAGCCTCGTGATGTGGATCTTGCTATCACTTGGAAAAAGAACGATGTTAAGGCTCAAGCCATTTTCAAACTGGAGCTAGACGACAGCTATATCCACCATGTGGTGGATAACTGTGAGACTTCACAAGATACATGGAAGAGACTTGACACTTTGTTTGGTGCACAGTCTCCCCAACCCACTGCAATCTCGTAACTGGCCCCCCTTCCCCCCTTAAATCCCGTAGAAACCCCCCTCTTCCCTAGCCTCCTTTTCCACTATCCCCCCAACCCATTGCAATCCCGTAACTGGGTCCCCCTTTCACCACACCCATTCACATTCACTGAAAACGCAATTGTGGGTGTTTGCATATTTGTGCGCATCCAAAGGAGTCTTCATGCCACACCCGAGGGTTGTTCGTGAGTGTTCATGCACGATGACGCGTGTGAACATCCGAGCTTCTTCGTGCAATGGTGCATGCTCAGCCATTTCCATGCAACTGTTCACACGCAAACTCGAGTACCTCTTTTTTATTCCAAAAACCCAATTAAACACTCAAAAACACTAAAAAAATCATATAAATCTAATTTTTTAAAAAAATAGTTGAAAATATCTTTGACAAATTGGAAATTTTTGTGGATTATTTTCATGGTCGTAATGCAAAAAATAAATTGCACGAAAGTAAAAATAATCAAAATCCTTTAAAATTCATTGAAAATTGTATAAAATTCATTTAAAATCAATTAAAATAAAAAATAATTTTTATTTTTTTTAAAGAACATACCAAAAAATCATTTGAATATTTTAGGAATGTTCCATAGGCTGAAATTGCTGTGCCAAATGGTCAAACTACTATTTTAAGGCCAAAATGCTAATCAAGTACTTAAATTCATGAAAAAATCATTTAAATTTTGAGAATAAGCTTAAAAGTGTTGGATAAGTTCAGACACATTGTTGAACCTTGATGATTGAATTTTCACTCAGGGTTGATTGCTGACTACTCACCATTAAAATTTTAAAAAATAAAACCAATATCAAAAATAAAATAATAATAACAACACACAAACATTAATAACAACCAAACAAACCAAATACAACCACAATAACCTTGCCCTGATATTTCCTCTTTTTTAATGAGGTGTCACATGTTTTCCAGTTAGTGGCTTTTGTCTTTTTGGACTCATTGCATCTTAGGATTGGTACATGCACATTCAATTTTCTTGCATACACCCCTGCCAAGTATTTCTTTTTATATTTCTTGCTTTATTTATTTTTTATTATCTCACAACCACGATTAATTGTTAAAAGAAACTTTAATCACCCACTTTTTCATGCGCGCTCACGTTGATTACACATTTTTCTAATAAATTAAAATAAACCCACTGTTCACTTAGCATGTACTTCTTCGTGCACTATAAACATGTGTAATTTTAATTAAAAATGAAGTAACCGTCACAAAAAGCATGTGCTGGAAAAAAAGCATTATACACACCATTAATTTCTAATGAATGAGCATTTAAGAACTCAGTCTGGGAAACGGAGTCTAGGTTTTGTTTAATACACTGATTCACCCTAATAATTTGTAATTAACATTTTAAAAAGGAACCGTTATTTTATTTATAATGTTTAACACCTAATAAAATTTTGCCCATTTTTAAATAATTTCTTAAAATGAACCATTCATTAAACTAATTCTCTTCACTACACTTTTTCCCCTTTTCAATAAATGGGCTTTGCATGGGATGGGCACGTGCAATCTTTCGAGTTGTTTCGATTGTCCAATTTGATTACAGAAGTTCTGGTCATGTCATGTGTGGGTTGTTGTTGTATTATGGTTCTGTTGCTATGACACGATTACGAGTATGGTCTGTAGTTTTCTTTTTTGCCTGATATGGGGACTCATGGTGTCTGATTGTCTTACATCGCATGAAGCTTTTGGTCGCATATGTGTAGAGGTAATGCCGAAATTTTTTAGGATATGAGATGCTTGGGGTTATCAGTTGGTCAGTTACATCTGTGTGTGTCTATTATGGTTGATCTCTCATTTATGGTTATCATGTTGTTTTGCAAGCATTCATTGTGATTATTTGTGTGTGTGGTGTGTGTGTGTCATCCATCTGAATGGCCCCTCGTACTCCTCCTCCAATCCAATATGTCCCATTGGTGTCTCACGGCTATTATTTATTACTAGAGTTTGAACTTATTGGCAAAGCAGGCTTAGCCAAGTTTGTCACACTATCATTGCCACTCATCCCTGAGAATACTAATACTTGTGATTGCTTTCTAGCCTCTTATAGTAAGAGGTTTGGTCATGTCAGAGGAACAATTGTCCAATTGATGCCTAAAATTTTGGGCAAAGCTCTATCTTTACCCTATCGGGGAGACTCTTTCCCTACTACTACACAACTATTCTCGAATGAGAATATCCTAAAATTGTTGGAGAAGCATACACAAGATGTGTTGGATCTCTCAAGAAGGCTCTTACCACTTCTGGCATCAGTGTCTCCATGATCTCCAATCCTGTGTGGAAGCAACTCTATCAATTTCTCCAAAACAGGTTTATGCCTACCAAGACGCCCTCTAATTACCTTTCAAAGGAGTTTTTTACAACTTCCAAAATGGTGTTGAAAGGCATAACTATTGATTGGAGTTCCTACCTTTTGTCAAAGATGGATCAACACTTTGTTTGAGTCACGAGGAGTAATGTTACTAATGTTACGTTTGGTTCCTACCTTTTTGTCTTTTTGACATATGCCACCCCTTCGAAAGAAGTTCCTACCTTGATAGTTGATCCATCAGAAGCTCCTCCCCTTACTGAACACTCTGATGTTGTCATTGAGGATCTTGATCCTATCCCTCTTGAGGAAGCGTTTAAAATGAGTGGCTGAATCAGTCCTAGCTCCTCCTCTAGTCTCTGTTCCTTTTCAATCTAGCAGTCACCTATCGGATTTCCTCACAACATTGAATCTTTTCAGAGAACATTGTGATGATACTTTGGATATTTCCATCCTTTTAGTACAACACTTGGTAGTTGGAGACGCAATTCCCTTCCTATGTCTAGACATTCAATGTTCTATTGAGCTCTCAGTGTGACTGCCTGTACCTAACAACTCTATTCCTCTTGCTATGACAAAGTCCAACAAACTAAAGAAGAGCTGAAAAAAGAAAATGAGGAGCTAGCTTCTGCTCGTGAAATTTAATCTAATCTTTATACCAAATGGAGCAGCAGACTAAGATAATTGATGCTCAGAAAATGGAAATTTCTAGTTTGCACACTCAGTTGGGTGACACTAAAACCCAAGTGGTTAATGTGATTGAGGATAGAGATAGATTGTTGAAGGCATCTCAAGAGCTTCAGGCTTTGCTAACTGCCTAGACAGAGGAGCTTAAGATAGCAAATACCACCCTAGAGCTGAGTAGAAACCAAATTCAGCAACCTAATGATCAACTGGTTTAGTCACATTCTTCTTCACAGATTCCTATTGTACATCCAGTTCCTTCTTTGTCCCCTGCGGACTTGGCAGTTCTCCAATGGCAGGCCACGTTATGCCTTTTTTTCCAAGCTAAAGTGGAAATGCCTCAGTCCCAAATGGACTTATTATGGTCTTCATTTGAGCAATTTTAGGATTATGTTCCTCCCAATCATTCCTTTTCTGTCCACTATCAGTTGTAAAAGTTGGCCTTCTATATTAAGCTCTCAACGATGGATCTACCTCTTCTAGAGGATGGTTGGAGTGGATCCTGGTCTTCTAGTTTGCTGACAAAAGTAGTCTACGTGGTCTTTGAAGACTCTGTGACTTAGGATACAATGTTGATGTCTTATATGTATTTATGAGGTGATCTATTGATTCCAGATGATGAAGATCTAGCTTGGTATGTTGGGGATGTGGTCTTACAAGCTGCCTTGTACGTCAAACATTTGGAGTTGAGGATCAATAAAATATTCTAGTGCTATTCTTCCAAAGTGGCTTCTTGCCTTGACACTTTATGGCATACAATGATTAATTATATAGTCCTGAACCAAAGACAGAATAAAGCCTCTACTCTGGTGGAGAACACTAACCAACTGAGGGTGGATATTTTAACTTATCTTTCCAATCACCATCCATTTGATTCATCCTTCTTTGATGCTTACCATCGACAATATGCTTTAGGTCTATCTGTTTCTATCGTATCTTATTATCAACAAATGGCCCATCGATATGATGCTTATTTTTTCCTTTATCAATCCAACTCAAAAGCCATTCTACCTCTCCTTTTCCAGCCTTAGGGCGCTCCTCAAATTCCCATCTTTACCTATTGTTCTTTCATTGAAGATCGAGTATTTTCCCCTTCTTCGTCTTGTCCTTCCCCATCTATACATATTCCTTATACTTTTCTTGCTTATCAACTAACACCTTTCTTAACCGATTCACCTAAATTTTCAACTAATCCTTCTTTAGCTTATTCCTCATTTTATGATTTTGCCTACCCATCTCTTCATTACCTTTTACCCGTTCCTGTTCCATCTCCTACCACTTCTATTTCTTAGACCCCTCAATTGGTTTGTGGATATGAAGGGTTTGATCAGCAGATTCCAAGAAGAACAGGATGGAGATTAATTGATTCTCTTATTGGACCACAGATTAATTGGCCAATAATTCTAGGGGAGTGGATAACGGATAGTCAAGCATACCAAAATTATCTCCATTTTGCCCAACAATATTCACAATCTCTACATCCTTGAATGAGATTGACAGCCCACTTTCCTTGGTACCTAGCATATATGCATAGGCATTCACATAATGATCAAAAGGCCATTCCAAAGTTATATATGAATGTCAATGTGAACATTGATTTCCAATAACTAGATGTCCTATATTTTCATACCCTTTGTCTGCCTAGCAGACACCTTGTTTTGCTAGAAAGGATGTGTTGCCTTCAATTCTTCCAAAATCCTTATCCATTGATCGTTTTCATAATCATTAAGCATTCAAGAGGGATCATCTTCACTGATACCTCTAGATGTATCTTCTATGTTTCTTAATGATATATCTCTCTTTTGGAGGTGCCATTCAGATGGTTGTTTTGTGTTTTGCTGTGTTAATTTCTATGTGATGGGTTCATGTGGTTGAATATTGGATTTGTTTGAGAGCTCTCTGCTAGACTATTGGCAGTGATAGTGATGGTGGATGAAAAGCTTAAGATGCAAAGTTGAAGAACCTCTTATATCCTTTACGAATTTGTCATACTTTGTTGTTGTCTATAAGATGTGTTAATGTATGAATGGTTTTCCTTTTGTTGTATTCTTTCTTAGATAAAGGTGATAAGTTGAGGTCGTGGTTGGATGGATTATTGAAGAATTCTAAAGAAGATCAAGTTAAGATCTTTGATGAACTTTTATTCCCTTTTTCTTAGGTTGCGAGGATGCTGCCTTATTAAGTGTGGGGATATGTTGAGTGCTGAAATGACTTGGTTTTTTCGTTGATTTTTGTTGTTTGTGAGGCCTGAATGGTTGATTTTTTATGGATTTTGAGTGATGATTGATTATTTTGAAAGTTTTTGAAAGTGTTTTGGATTAGATTAATTATTTTTTGTAAGGTCGTGATGATTTTCAATAGAAATATGAGGCTTTGTAATGTTCTGATAAGTTCTGTTTGTTAGCTATATATAGTGTTAGCTATATATAGTCTGTTTATATATAGCTCCCCAGGTCCCCTCTATATATTCCTATCATGTGTGCTCAGTTTACACACTTCTGGGGTTCCACTTCCGGTGTCTCATATCTCTCTTCTCTCCTCTCTTCCTTTCGTCTCTCATCTTCCTTGTAGTTTCCAACATGGTATCAGATCCCAACAGTGCCTGCGAGAGATGACGGCATGCTGCCGACCCTATGAGGCCTAAGCCTATAACTCCAACGGGAAAGACAGGCGAGGGCAAAAGATAGAGACGAGGACAAGACGATGGAGCAGAAGAATAAGATCATGATCACCAATGATGAGAGGGCGGCTCCATCGCATCCTTGATCTTCTTCTTGTCTGCGGCATCCGGCTTGTCAGCTATCTTCTTGTCCCGGATAGTATTTTGCATGTTGTATGCATAGTTCTCCAGCGAGTTCTTCGTTTCCACCTTCTTCTTGAGCTCCGGGATTAGCCACGGGGTAAAGGGGAAGTTCTGGTCAGTGGCGTCGCCGTCGAAATTTATCAGTGTCGAGGCTCCCAAGGTGAAAAAGTCGGGCCCTATCCATGGTGGTGCGGCAAGAGCAGGCTCTTTTAGAGCCACATCTTCCAACTCAGGGCCCCTATTGGCCCTATCGAGCAAAAATCCTCCGCAGGGCTCAACATCTAGGCCTACAGATCACCAGGGGTCGAATTCAGGGCCCTTGTCTCAAAATGTTGACCCTGCAAAAGTGAATTTGAAGACTTTGGGTCCCCTCTCTCGCCAGAATTCGTGGCCGCTAGCTCCCAATCTCCCTGCCATAGGCCTTATCACATCAGGTCCTGTCTCATCAGGTCTGCTATCTTCATCAGGAACTTCCAGGAAGTATTCAGGGCCCATTGATGGAGGCATACCAATTAGTGTTGCAAGCAATCCAGCTGTGAGAAAACTGAGTATTGATCAAAGCTACTCTTTTACGCGGAACCTCCCTCGTGTTATTCTCTGGACTGTTGTGCCTCTCTTTGTCATTGGTTTTGTTGCTAGTGGCTTCATACTGGGAGCCGTTCAGAATGCAGTACTGCTGATTGTGGTAGCTTGCCTTCTTTGGTGCTATGGTGATGCTACCGACTTGGAACACTTGTATTGGTAAAGGTGCTGTTACAGGTTTCGTCACCAACTATCCTGATTTTGGGTTGACTAGGCTAAAGATGGCCAATATGTGAAAATCACTGGTTAGCACTAACGATGATGGTGATGGAGACGAAGAGTATCCAGCCTGCTGCCCATGACGGAGCCAGTTGGTGAGGTTGCGATAGTTACGGTCGAGCTGCTGGCGGAGGGAGGTGAGCTCCTGGGCGAGGCGGGTAAAGGTCTACCCTAGAATCCTAGGGTTTAAATCTCGTTTTGGAAGAAGGGAAGCTTGGAAAGAGCAGATGATTAACGACCAAAGGAGAGGTTTAAGTGCGCATGCCATCAGGACCTCCGCGAGCATATAGAGAAGATGATCAAGGACCAACGGAGAGGTTGAAGTGCGCATCTATGCATCTGCTTCTATTGTTTTGTCTCGTTCTAAAACGCTAATAGTTACTTACCACTAAATGCCAGGAAGGAATAGTTTAAGGTAAAGTAAAGTTGATCCTCTAATATCTTTATATGTGTGCATTTCCTTTGGCTTACAATTTTCCTCGTTTTGGTCCTGTTTTGAGTTCAAGAGTAGTTTCTCAAGCTGATTGTTATCTATGGTAATAATTCAAGGTGCTCATTGTGAGAGTTTCTTAATGTCTTGACTTTTACTCAGATTCATGATGATCGTCCTTGTTCGTTAATCCAACTGATGAGGGTCTACTCATTGTGAGAGTTTTTTAATGTCTTGACTTTTACTCAGATTCATGATGATTGTCCTCGTTCGTTATTCCAGTTGATGAGGGTCTATATTCCAGCTGATGACACATTATTTCATTTATATTCTTTCCAGCTGATGAATGTCTATATTCCAGCTGATGACAAATTGTTTTATTTATATTATTCCAGCTGATGAGGGTCTATATTCCAGCTGATGACAAATTGTTTTATTTATATTCTATTCATGGGACCCCACATGTGTTATGTTGTCTATAGAGCGGCGTCACGAACCGTCTCTATAGACCTTGTGTTGTTCTAATGTCACTGTAACATTTTTTCTTTAAGTTTTGATGTGACAGATATACTGCTTACATCCCCAGTTCAGTTGAAGGAATTTCTTGGAGATTTTATCTTTTGCAGTGATGTCGCTTATCCTTATTTTACATTTTGTATATTTAGGAGTGATAAAGCTCTTTTGATGCCTCTGAATAGGCTGTTGTAATTCAGGAGTGATGTAGCTCCTTCTTCGTTGATGTTGTAATTCACGAGTGATGTACCTCCTTTGATGCCTATGAATAGGCTCTTGTAAGTTCAACTTTGTAATTTTATATTTTGAATATTAATATAACGGTAGGCCTATATAGAGCTGTGGGTTTTTCCCTTGAGCCCCCAAGGGTTTTTTCATCCATAGTAAGGGACCTTTATTTGAGTGGGGGTGTTAGCTATATATAGTGTTAGCTATATATAGTCTGTCTATATATAGCGCCCCAAGTTAGCTATATATAGTCTGTCTATATATAGCTCCCCAGGTCCCCTCTATATATTCCTATCATGTGTGCTCAGTTTACACACTTCTGGGGTTCCACTTCCGGTGTCTCATATCTCTCTTCTCTCCTCTCTTCCTTTCGTCTCTCATCTTCCTTGCAGTTTCCAACATTGTTGAGGTTCTGATAGTTTCTGTTTTGCTTATGTTTTGTTCTATTTCTCTTTTGTATGAGGAATGGATTAATGATTTATAGAACTTGAGAATGTTTGAAATCTCATTGAATGGTTTTTTATAGTTTGGGATGATTTTAGTATGAGTTATGTGGTTCTAATGCCTTTTGTTGACCTTTTATAACCCTCCGTTGAGCTTCTGTAGAGCCTCTGTTTTTGTTCTTGTTCTATTATGTATGCTTCTATAAGTGTTCCATGGAATGTATTTGTGAATTTGGGGAAGTTTTCTACCCTTGAAAAGAGGTGAATGTAAGTTCAAAAGATTTCAAGGAAGTTGAAGAAGCAGCTGTTGAAGACTCAAGAGAAGACTAGAGTGAAGTGATAGTGATGAGCTATGAAGAGTCATTGTAGTGGCTCTCGTGACCTTTTATATTAGACACACCTCTTGAAAGGGGCATCCATCATCAAAGAAGGATTATTATGAATGATTATTGAGTATTTTAGTGAGGAGATGATGTACTATTGATTGAGAGAGAAAGAGAGAGTTAGAGACAGCCAATTCTATGCCAAACAATGTATCTTTCTATGAGAGATTGTGAAAGAAAACTATGAAGACAATGAAGATGAATACTATGTGATATTTTTCCATTAAAAGTGGTGTTTCTTTTGTGTTCTATTTGATTGATTGATGAATTCTATGAAGAATATGAAGCGAATGATGAATTTTGTTAAAGTTAAATCCATGGGAGAATTGTTTATATGATGCTATGTGAAGATTTCTTGCTCATGTTGTTCTTTTCCTTATTGTGGTTCTCTAAAGAATGAAACAAAAGCTTGTTGATGTTACAAGATAGATTTTATTGTAGTAGAAACCCCTTTTTCCTTGGTGTCTCTCTTGGGGCTCCACAAGGCGAGAGAAAAACTCCCTAGCCTCATCAGCATCTAACTCACCTCTATCAGTAGTAATTTTTCCAATGCATCCATACCTGCAAATAACATCCTCCAATAGAAACTTAAAAACCACTGAAGTAGTCTTCGTCTCCTCAATTCTCTTCCTTCCACTTGATTTGTGAGATATTCTCATGCCAAAACAATGTAATGCATCTGCCACAATCCAATAGGCATAGTGATCAAATCAAGAACCCACTTGTAGTGAATATATAGCAGGTAAGTAGGATGAAGCTCGTCTCTATGCCTCACTAAAGAAAACATATGACAATCACTTTATGTCTCAACAAATTGTGAGATATCTTTGTACATGCCTCTCCACTAGTAGTGCTTTTTAATCTTCTCATAGGTCACTCAAGCAGTTTGATGTCCATCCCAAAGACTTTTATGCTTTTATGAAACTCTTTCATGATTCACATCTATGAAGCTCTGTCACATATGACTCTCAATGGTTGTTCTCCTTGCTTTCATGGATAATTCCAAAGTAGTCCATTCTGCAAGAAGAAACCATAAAATTTTCTCCTGATATTCTTGAAGTCCGCATTATTCCATCCATAACGACCAATCTATAAATACTCTCATGTACACAAAGACTCATCAAAGCTTTCCAAAGTAGATACATGACAAATATTATCAGTATATGCAATGGCTAAAAGATCAAACCCATCATCAACATCATCAATGCAAGAAAAATCCATGTCATCATACCTTGTCAAGAATCGAGTGGTGGGGGGACTTGCTCAAGATGCTGCACTGAACACACACAGAATGCACAAAGAGAAGCTCACTCAAGAGACAATAAGAGAGATGGAGGCCAAAACGTTTTCTTTCTGGTTTTTTTTTCCTTGTTCCACACACTTTACAATGTACACAAAGTATAGATAAAATACAACATAAAGGAAAGCGGCCTACTAAGTCAAACAATGCATAATCGACTACATAGTTAACTGGCGCTATAACTATGCCAACTGTAAATAGGTGTAACAACCTAAATATAATAAGTAATGAGTCAGTGGCCATGTGAGAGTCATAATGACCACTGGCGTGCTAAGTGTAGACGTGTGTACCCATCTAACCAGGCAGTCCATCATCAATGTCCGCATGTGTTGATCTTGTTATCTCAACACTCCCCCTCAAGCTCAACTGCATCTCTGCAACTCTAAGTAAGCTTTGAAACTTTTGAAGCTTCTCTGTATCCAATGCCTTTGTGAAGATGTCAGCTATCTGATCCTGTGTGCTGACATACACCAAGTCAATCTCACCTGCTAGTACCTTCTCTCTCACAAAGTGGTAGTGTACCTCAATATGTTTTGTCCTGGCATGGAACACAAGGTTCCTAGCCAACTGTATACTGCTCATGTTGTCACAATAAATGAAAACTGGACCTTCCACCTACACATCTAAATCATCCAATAACTTTTGTAGCCATACTACCTCACATACTGCTATAGCAGCACCTCTATACTCAGCCTCTATACTCGACAAAGCAACTTTAGGTTGCTTTTTGCTGCTCCAAGTAATTGTTGCACTACCAAGAGAGAACATGTATCGGCTGGTAGATCTTCTATCAGACATACTACCAGCCCAATCTGCATCTGTGTATCCAAATACCTGTACATCTGTACCTACCTCATAGAAAAGTCCATAATGTAATGTGGACTTCACATATCTCAATATACATTTGACTGCATCCAAATGTGGCTTTCTAGGTACTTGCATAAACTAACTCACAAGACCAACAGCGTAGTTCAAGTCTAGCCTTGTAATGGTCATGTAGATCAAACTCCCCGCTACCCTCCTGAACATAGTAGGGTCTTCTATCTCATCCCCAACATCAGCACTCAACTTTACATTCTACTCCAATGGGACTGAAAGTGGTTTGCATGCTGTCATACCATACTTGGATAACATATCCAAGCCATACTGTCTTTGGGACAGCCATATACCATCATCACATCTGATCACCTCAATGCCAAGGAAGTACCTTAGCTCACCTAAATCCTTCATCTCAAACTTCTTCTTCAAAAAATCCTTGACTTCAGTAATCCCACTATCACTATCACCTGTAATAATCAAGTCATCCACATAGATGACTATGATGACCAAACCTGCATCTCCCTTTCTCACATAAAGTGAGTGATTAGCATCAGAAACATAAAAGCCAATATTGACAAGATACTCTCTAATCTTGTTAGACCATGCTCTAGGTGCCTGCTTGAGCCCATAGAGCGTCTTCTTCAACCTGCACACATACGGGGATGCTCTAAATCTTCATAACCTACTGGTTGATCCATATACACTTCTTCGTGCAAATCATCATGCAAGAAGGCATTCTTTATATCCATTTGTTGCAACCTCCAACCTTTGGCTACTACTAAAGAAATCACACATCTGACAGTTGCCATCCTAGCAACTGGACTGAAGGTTTCTTCATAAACTATGACATATGTCTGGGCATAGCCTTTTGCAACCAGCCTAGCTTTGTACCTACTAATAGAACCATCTGCATTGTGCTTAATCTTATAAATCCACTTACATCCAATAGCTTTCTTGCCCTTCGGCAATGATACTAGATCCCAAGAATTATTGGCCTCTAATGCAGCCATCTCCTCATCCCTTGCTACATCCCAATGAGTATGACCAACAACATCCTCAAAGTAAGTGGGCTCAACATCCTCAACTAGTTTCCCATATAAGCATAACGATGAGTTGCATAACCTTCAAAACCAAATCTTTTAACATGGTATCTGACCCTGGTAGATCTGCATACCACCGGATCACTCAATAGAGCCTTTACATTTTTATGAGCTCTCTGTACACCTGGTGTCCTAACAGAAGGAATACCAAGCTCATCATCTAAGCTCTCTGAGCCACTGGAGTCTCCATCAAGAACTGCATCAATGCCATCTGACACTTTATTCTTTCCTTTGTCTTTACCTCGAGTGCTACTAGATGCACTTGAAGATGTAGAGCTACTCCTTAGTCTCCCAGACCATGGACTACCAGATGATGTCTCTGGTCCACTAAGAGTCTGTGATTCTTGCTTTTCAGCCTGCACATGAGTGTCATGATTATCATCATCATATAATGCATCACCACTAGATGCATACCAACTGCTCATTTCATCAAAGATGACATCCCTACTCACTCTAAACTTACATGTGACAGGGTTATAATAGTGATATCCTTTTTGCTCTAAAGAGGATCCAATAAAGACACATTTTTCTGCCTTTGGATCAAGCTTCTTCCGTAGCTCATCTGGCACATGAACATATGCAACACAGCCAAATACCTTCAAGTGCGATACATCAGGCTTCTTGCCAGTAAAGCATTCTTAAGGAGTCATCCCATGAACTGCAGCTGTGGGAGTTCTGTTCATAATATAAACAGCAGTATGAACAGCCTCACACAAAAAATACTTAGGCATATTCTTTTCAGCCATCAAGGCACGTGCAACTTCTGCAATATACCTATTTTTCCTTTCTGCAACACCATTTTACTGTGGGATGTACCTGCATATGAACTGTCTCTTTATCTCATGAGACCTCAGAAAATTACTGAACTCATTTGAGAGGTACTCTCCCCCTTCATCTAAACTCAAGCACTTTACTTTCAAGCCTGCTTCTCTTTCAACTACAGCCTTGAAAGTTCTAAAGTGCTCAAACGCTTCACTCTTTTCCTTCATAAAATATACCCACATCTTTCTAGAATAATCATCAATGAATGTGACAAAGTATAAACTGCCTCCAAGAGATACATTTTGTGTAGGCCCCCAAATATCTGTATGCATAACATTAAGGATATTTCTGCTTACATCTCTGTCATGTGAAAAGGGTTGTCTTGCCTGCTTACCAAACTGACATGCTTCGCATACCTTATGAAATTCTGCAACTCTAAATGTAGGCAAACCTGTAACTAACCCTTTGGACTGGATTAATTTCAACCTTTGCACATTTGCATGTCCAATGCGTTTGTGCCAAAATTTTAATATCTGCAACAACACCTTTTCCTTTAGCATACATAGCAGCATTCATAGTAGGAATTCTAGCATCCAGAGTAAACATACGTCCAACTCTACTTCCCTTTGTTACCAACCTGCACTTGTCATTGAAGTCTTCTACAAAGCAGCCCTTTGTATTAAATCTGACTTGTAGCCCTTGCTCTACCATTTGACCGACTGATACCAAGTTCTTTGTAATAGATGGCACATGTAATACATCTGAAAGACTCTTTGTCTTACCATCATGCAAGGACAAGGAAACTTTTCCAATGTGTGAAATTGGGTAGCATGAATCATCACCCGTCTGCACATAACCTGCATTTTGCAAATCCTACATCTCTCCAATCCATTCTGCATGGCTGGTCATATGATTAGATGCACCTGAATCAACATACTAAACATCATCATGTGTTTCCTTTCCTGTATCAGCATTCAGCATATGCTGCATAACAAACATACGTTCATTTTTGTCTTCATTCTGTCGTGAAGACGATGCATAGTTTCCTTGCTGCAACTTACCACTACGAATATCATCTTTCTTAGCATAACATTGGGCGGCTGCAGTATGACCTGTTTTGCCACAGTAGTGACACACAATACCAGAGTTGTTAGAATCTTTGTTCTGCCATCCACCTCTTCATCTAAAGCTTCCCCTGTCTCTAAAGTTACCATGACCTCCTAAAACTTGCATATCGCCAAATTGCTGATTCAATCTGTTTTGCTGGTTATCACTATCACGTCCTGTACCACGGCCTCTTGAAGAGAACCTGCCACGTCCCCTTCCTGAACTGGAGTAGAAAGCTTGGACATGTTCACCACTTCTTTCAAATATCTCACTCTACATGTTGATCTCTTCAGTGATCATAAGGGAGACCAACCCGTCGAAATCTGGAAATGGCTTTCTGACATATACAGAAGTTACAAAAGACTTCCAAGCCTTTTCGTTGTTAAGTCCACCCAAGGTAGACGACACCAAATCATCACCATCGGGCATTGCATCAATCGCTGCCAAGGCATTTGCAATGCTCCTTACCTTTAGTGCATACTCATTGATAGACATCTTCCATTTCTTCAATGTATTCAACTCTTGCTTGATTTGAATCTTTCGTGCCTTTGTATTTACGGAAAATATACTTTCAAGTATGGTCCAAGCTGCATATGAATTCTTTGCATTTCTAATGTGTCCTAGAATATTATTGTCAATTACTGTAGACAGCCAATACATGACCTTTTTGTCTTTTGCATTCCATTCCTTTCGTGCCTTTGTCTCTTATGCAATTGGAGGATCACTCACCTCCGGCTCCTTTTCTTCACCTGAAACAAACTTATAGAGGCCTTTTCCAATAAGGAAGTTCGTGACACGAAACTTCCATGAAGGGTAGTTGTTCTTGTCGAGCTTCTCAATGATGGGGTTTCCACTGTTCTCTGCCATTATCACAAAACTAATACCAAATAGTAAGTAAATCTTTTGCAACTCTCGACCTGTAGTGCACAGCAATACACCAGACAGCCTTTTTCACTGTCTGCTCAACAATACATGCAATCTGCAATCAATTTGTAGATAAACCTTGTATTTATTCACTAGTAAACACCTTTGAACTTACAGATCTGAAATCTGTAACCTGTGCACCTGTATACGGCAGACACAGCTAAAATTACAAGGTATCTCTGTTGTCCGCAACCTTGCGGCTCTAAAACGGGGGCTGAAACGGCCTCGAATGCCCAAAATAATTGCGTCAAGCCCAAAAGGGCTTATTTGCAGAATACATAGCACTCTTCGCGCACACCAAATCTCACTGCAATCTGAGATTTTTGCTTTGCCTTACTTCCGGTGCCTCCACAGGCATTATCCAAGAGAGAGAGTGGAAGGATGGGAGAGCTTCTTACCCGTGGCTTGCTTGCTCGAACCTTGCTTCTTCTCCTTCACTTCAGCCCTCAAAATCAGCCTCTCTCAGTGGCGGGGCTCTGATACCATGTCAAGAATTGCGTGGTAGGGGGCTTGCTCAAGATGCTGCACCGAACACACACAAAATGCACAAAGAGAAGCTCACTCAAGAGACAAGAAGAGAGATGGAAGCCAAAACGTTTTCTTTCTAGTTTTTTTTTTCTTCTTCCACACACTTTACAATGTACACAAAGTATAGATAAGATACAACATAAAGGAAAGTGGCCTACTAAGTCAAACAATGCATAACCGACTACACTAGTCGACTAGCGCTATAACCATGCCAGCTGTAAATAGGTGTAACAATCTGAATATAATAAGTAATGAGTTAGTGGCCATGTGAGAGTCATAATGACCACCAACATGCTAAGTGTAGACGTGTGGACCCATCTAACTAGGTGGTCCATCATCAATGTCCGCATGTGTTGAGCTTGTCATCTCAACATACCTTGCTTGTGAAAGCATATTGGCTACTAGGTTGTATTTACCTACTATGTGTCTGAACTCAGGATTCATGGATTTTATGTACCCAATCCACCTAAGCATGGCAATATCTGAAGTAGAACAACTTGTGATCATACCTTGAAGAGGCAAGAAATCAGTCTTCACCACCACAATAGCACCAATGAAGTACTCTTTATCATTCTTGAGAGCCGTGAGAACTCCCAGGAGCTCCCTCTTAATATGTGGATACCTGTACTACCACTTATTTAGGACTTTTTCTCCCAAACCAAATATCATACTATTTCCATCTACATCATCTTGAGCTAACAACCCATCCAATGCCGATAGGACTAGTATCAACAGTAAGTACTATAGGTCTCTCACACTCATAATCTACTTTCTGAAGAGTCAGAGCAGCTCTCAACAATCTCTTCAGTTTTTGCATAGCTCTAGTGTGTCTGATGTCCCAAGAAAAACATTGCCCTTTCCCCAAGAGATGGTAGAGATCATATGCAATATGAGCAAAATGAGTAATCCAAATAAGATAAAATACACAAGCTCCAAGAAACCTACGAGCCTCAAAAGTAGAAGAGCAAGTCTCCGCAATCTTCTCTATGGCATCAACCTTCATAGGAGAAGGCTTCCTATCATAATAACCACACATATGGCCAACAATTAAATACCTCTCTATTGTCCCACTATCTCCCCCAGCATCCACCTTTTTCCTTAGTGTGGGAATATCAATATGGTAGTGGCATACTACTCTAATCAATCAACATGATGTGCATTATTGAAATGTTCATTTAGCTCTTTACATGAAATACAAGAGAATTGAAATTGGGAAAAATGAATGGGAAGAGGGTCTTACCCTCGATAATTGATGGAGGAAACACTAGTCATGCTCAGTCCCACCTTTATCGCACACTTTGCAAATAGATACAGGAGGGAAGCCCATTCCTGAAACCCATTGATATAATCCTCAAGGTCACTTTGCAAAGGGTGTATGCCTTGTGTGCAATTGATGGTGCAACTGTGCATCCCACCATGTGTCGGCATATGGTGCAAGCAAGAAGGCCAGGGAGCCTTATAGTGCTGTGCACAGGAACAATTTTATGCATTGTGCATTTAGAGGCCCATCCCATGTGTGCAGTGCTCCATTCACACATCTCACCTCTCTGTTGAATATCAAGGTCAAGGAGTGGTCACTCACCCGACCCTCTATCTCACACTTTGTCGATGAATACAGAGGGCATCCCATACTCACATCCCCATCCGATTAGTGACTCACTGCTAACTTACCCTTTTACAATGGATTATGATATATTTTTTCCATAAATGAACAATCATAAGCAAATCAATGGTTTAGAGTAAGAAATCTTATCAATTAATTGGGATTTAATCAATTAAATTGAATGTTATACTAAAACATTAGTCAAGAGCTTCTAATTCACTAATTAAATCCAATATGAATTAATTGCATTTCATGATTGGGCTGATTTAAGCAATGATTGGATGAAATTTGATGGAAATTTTACAATTTTTTAATCTCTCAATCAATTAGATAAAGCTCAACAAATGGACGAATATGAGATATATTACAAGTTGAAGATGAATATCTTTTGTTTGTTTGATGAAGGCTTGAATGATCCCCAAATGCTTGATGAAGCCTCCTCTAGTTGCCCAATGTTGTTGAATTAATCTTCAATCCTTATGCATTTAATGCTTAGAAGCAATCTTAAAGCTTCAAAACCTTGAGATTGAAATATTAAACCCATTTCTCCCAAAATTTGACTCCATAGAATCTCTTGAGCTTGAATCCTTGGCCATTCTTACTCAATCCTTGCAATTTCTTCAAGAATCTTTACTAAGATAAGTCTTAGGGTTGGAATGATGAAGAATCTTCAAGAAATTGATTATAAATTGAAGCTTGAGCTTAAGCTTTCATGGTTGTCCATGGACTACACATTTAGGGTTTTTAGGAAAGCTTGAGGATGAAGAATGGAGTGCAATCTCGATGATTACTAAAGGATTCCACCTGTGCTGAAGATTGGAGCAGCCAAGATTTGATGCAAATCTGTTAGGAAAGAGAGATTAGCCTAAAAATTGAGCTGTAATTTTCAAGGATGTTTTCGCATGCCTCGACAACACCACTGATCCTTCACAATGGTCATAAGGTTGAAGCTTGAGAGTTAAAGCAATTGATTCTCAACTTGGATGAAGTATGTAGGCTCAAAATTGTGTGGTAAGTAGGATGCATTCCTTACAAGCCTAGATCCCTCATTGACACATCCATCATTATATTTACTGATGAGCCTCCAACAATCAATGTGTATGTTATAAATCATCCTTCAATATACACACCAATCTCTGAGGTCTTCGGATCCAAGAAGACCTTATCCACATCTACTTCCTTCATGGGTTCTAAGGCTCTATTGGACTTGGTTGCCATGGAGGAGTAATTCTTAAGACTTTTCTTCTTGTCAGTATGCTTTTGAATTTATTTTGATAGCTAGGAGACAACATAAGAAACTATTGAAATGTTAAGTTTGGTTTAAAAGTGTCTAGGTCTTTGACCAAATCATATTATTTGGTAGGATCCATAGGCTTTTCTAATTAGCTAAGGAATGGGACCATGCCCACTTTATCTTCCCTTTTTCTTTTAGGAGTGGCAACATCTGTGCTTCTTCTCCATGAGGAGGTACTTCAGCATCCTCTATCTCTCGGACCTCTGGTCCTACCTTTGCAACTGTCTCTGTGGCTCTCCGTCGCTCTATAATGCTCTGTACTACATTGTTCTATATTCTTACTAGGAAGGTTGAACTTCACAATCTTGGCAAAGGGAATGTTCTCTTTTGGAACTACAGTTTCTTCTTTCTTTGCACACGTTATTGCAGCTAATTCCAATTCCACCAAATTGGAAGTAGGTTATTGGGTCTTCTGTTGGGTATTAGAAGTAGCTTTCATAGGAACCAGTGGACTTGGACAATCTTTTGCAATGTGGCCTTCTCCCTTGCATCGACTACATAAGGGCTTGTAGTCCATAGACCTTCTAGGGTTTGGATAGTTTGGTGAGATATGACCCTTTTCTCCACATCTGTAAGACTCCACCTCTGATCTTTGGCCACTGCCAGATTGTCGTCCTCTGTAAATCTGAGAGGGGAACCTCCTTGGACCAAAATAAGGACCGAACTTCCTAGGCTTTGGTCCAATCTCTTGCATTGTCATTTTGGATTCTAGCAAGTTGAATATTGTATCTTCATCTTTCTTTCTTCTTTTGTGCATCTCTTTTAGAGAGCAAATATCCTCTATATGGTTCTTCCTAAAATAGTATGAACAAAAGGCTCCAAGAATGGTTGGTTTTTGGGTACATTTAGTGGCTAAATGTCTGCTTGATAGCACTTTCCATACCATGTATTAGAATGCATCACATCTCTCCCACCTCCTGCAGGAGTGGATATATTGGTGGTATTCACCTTCAGTGTGTATAGCTATTCTATAATCACATCCATGAGCTCTTTCTTAATACTTGCGACTGAGTTGGATAGGTAGTCCTTTATATATTCACCTCCTGTAGTACTTGTAGTACGATTTTGGGAAGCTTTTGTGATCACTGCATACATTGGTTGGGTTGTTCTCTAGAGGGTCCTTTGTTTTGGTTCTGATTCAGAGCTCCTGTTTGAGACTTGGAATTATTGATTCTAGTTGGTAGGGTTGCGCTACTATTGAGTTGCCATTGGAGGAACTGCTTGAGGCCACAGTTGTTGTGGTTGAACCATCATTTGAGGCATTGTCGTCTGCAGGCACTATGGATTCGGTGCATTGTACTGCGACATTGTTTGCATCTATGGGTAGGGGTAGAGAACCATCCCTCGGACTACATTTGGTGGGTATACCATTCCTGGCATGGGAGGAGGTAAGACTTCTCATCCTAAGGTCATTTACAACCTTGCTTCAACTTTGTCATACAGTCTTGCACCTTCCAGTGTAGCTTGCAGATTGACTAGTCTTCTCACCATGAACTTTTGGTTGTAGGTCTCCGAGGAAAACTCCCTTCTGGATGCCTTCATCCAAATGATGGTTGGTCCATCTCTTCAGTATGGATTCCATTCGTGAGACATAAGCTTCTACTCTTTCTCTAGAGGATTGACTTAGGTTCATGAACTCCTCTCACATGTGCTCTTCAAAACCTTCACGCTTGAATTAAGTGAGGAAGGCCAACTCGTCCCATGTGCCAAAAGTTCTTGCTGCTTGTCTCTCATACCACTAAAATTCTGCATCTTTGAAAGTGGCAGGAAATATTGCTAACCAATGCTCGGGGGTTTTGGCATTGTCAGCCACACATGCTACCATAAACTTTGCTACATGAAGATCAGAGTCTTCATTGTATTCTCCCTTAAATATGGGCAATGGGACTACATTCGCTGGCCTATCATCAATATTTCCAGGATGAATTTGACTAGAAAGGGGACCTTGATTTGCCATGGGGACTTTTGTAAAGAGTGCTTTTAGGGCATCAAAGGAGGCTTCTACTCATTCTCAAGCTTGATTTTTTCCTTCTCTCTTCTCATATATCTTTGGACTCGTTCTATTGCTTGCCTCTTGATTGGTCATTCATCACGGAGTTGGCTCAACCAAGTTGGTATGTACTCGACAAAAAATAGAATCTGAGGGGGCTTCAGTCTCTGGAGGACTCTCAGGCCAATATCTCTTCTACTTCCTGCTTTTCCATATCTCTGAATTCGGCTTTCGGTCCGCTATAGAGGGAAAGATATTCCGTTCTAAAGGTATCAAAACTCATTCTTCTGAGGATCTTTGTTGTGCCATCATCATAGTAATGCAAACTTCTGATGGTTTCAATAGTGTATGTTATGAAGAATACTCTATTCACTAACTTCTAGTGGGTTGGTAATTGGAAAAACTTGTCAGTGCACCATGCGTCCAACAAGTCTTATTGTTGTGTATCCACAAACAAATGCAAACTCTTTTCTTTCTTATTTTCATGAACCTCCACTAACCACAACTCTTGAAGCTTCTTCACAATCTCCCACTTGATGATGTCTAGAAACTTCTCAATGAATGCCAAACCTTCCATGGATGGTCATTCTCTCTATTTCTGCATATCAGTTTGTTTCCAAATAGTTTGCTACCAAGATGCACATCTTTGTTACTTCAACAGGAAGAGGAAATAGTCCACCATGCAGAGCATCCATCAAGATGCTAATATGTTTCTACCATTATGGGATGCATTTCTTGTAAAATTTGGATTTGGCAATGAGAATATCCAATTCTTCAATGGTAGAAGGAACTTTTCAAGCATATATTAATTCTTCTCTTCTTGGCAATGCCATTTTCTCCGTTTTTAGCCTCTTCTGATGCTTGTTGATGGCAGTGTTTTCCTGGTTGCACACCCCAAAAAAAACCAAGAAATAGGGTTTCTACTACAATAAAATCTATCTTGTATCATCAATAATCATCTCTTTCATCTTTTATATGTCCTCAACAAGGAAAACAACACCAGGAACAAGAAATCTTCATGCAGCTTCATAGAAACAATTCTCGCACGGCTTTAACTTTAATAAAATTCATCATATTCTTCATATAATTCTTTGATAGACAATAAAAATGCAAAATAATATGGAAAGATATCACATATGATTCATCTTCAAAGTTTTCATAGCTTTTTTTTTCACAATCCCTCATATGTAGATACATTCTTTGGCATAGAAGTGGCTGTCTCTGACTCTCTCTTTCTCTCTTTCTCTCTCCATCAATAGTACATAATCTCCTCACTAAAATACTCAATAATCACTCATAATAACCCTTCTTTGTCGTAGATCCCCCTTTCAAAAGGTGTGTTGATATGAAAGGTCACAAGAGCCACTACAATGACTCTTCAGAGCTCATCACTGTCACTTCACTCCAGTCTTCTCTTGAGTCTTCAGTAGAGCTACTTCTTCTAGTTCCTTGAGCTCTTTTGAACTTACACTCACCTCTTTCCAAGACTAGAAAATTTTCCCAAAGTCTCACATGCATTCCACAGAACACCTACGAGGCATACAAAATAGAATAGAATAGGAACTAGAACAGGAACAAAGGCTCTACAAAAGCTCAATAGAGGGTTACAGAAGGTCAACAGAAAGCATTAGAACTACATAACTCATACTAAAATCATTCCAATTTATAAAAAACCATTCAATGAGCTTTCAAACAACCTCAAACTTCATCAATCATTACTCCATGCTTTATTACAGAAGAAAAATAGAACAAAATAAAAGCTAAATTGAAGCTATCAAAACCAATCAGAACATCAACAAAACCTATCAGAACATCATAGAGCCTCATATCTCTACTGAAAATCATCATGAGCTTTCAAAACATAATCAACCTCATCCAAAACACTCTCAAACACTTCCAAAACTACTAAACATCATTCAACATTCATAAAAAATAATCGTTCAGCCTTAAAAAACAACAAAAATCATCCGAAAAAACGTAGTCATTTTAGCATTCAACATGAAAATTTTAAGCATTTTTTGAGATTGAGAAAAAGTATGATATTTTCTACACAATTTTAAAAAAAGAGTATTTATATATTTTTATTTATATTTTTTAGTTTTTAATTTGTTTTTTCTATTTTAAAACTTTTACTAATTTTTATTTTTTTTATTTTTTAAAAAATTTAGAAAATTTTAAAGGATTTTATATTTTTTTATTTTTAATATTGAAGAAAGTGAGGGGGGTGTGGAGTGTGATTTGGTGGGCTAGGTTTAGGTGTGAGGTTTGATTGGAGATTAGGAGTAAGGTTTGGGGTGGGGGGAGGAGGGGGACACAGGGGGTGCGGAGGGAGAGGGTAGTTGTTGGTGGATGTAATAGAGTAAAAATTCCTTCACACCTTAGCCAATATTTATCCTATTAGGGTCAAGTATCAAAGGCTAAGTTGTAACTAGGTAAGGATCTTTTTTACCATTTTACAACATTTCATATTTGAGGTCTCAATCTCCCACCATCTAAGAGGGTGCGTACCCTTGACCACCATTGCTTGGGGTGCATACCATGATATAGCCTCTTATCACTTGATTCTTAGGCATTCATGGTAATATCATTTCATGCCTAGCCACCTTGGTTATGGTTTCTTGGAATTTTAATCTATTTCTTTGTATTTTCAGTTTAATGGTTTCTTGTGAGAATTAGCTTCTTTACATTGGTATCAAAGCACATCTTTGATTGAATGGGAAGGTCATTTTCATGGCAAATCTGGTTACAAGATTAGGCATAGAGTAATTGGAGGACAAGAATTAGTCACAAGATTTGACACTGTTAAAACTATGGCTAGTTAAGGTCTATGTAGTAAGTCGTGACTAAATTTGATGGCCTTGAAGAATGTCTGAAGAAATAATGGCATATTCAAGGTCATTATGGTGGTTCATGGTCAAATTGGGGCCATTTTGAAGAATCATAGACTTAATTAAAGCCTAAATAGGGTTTAGAAGGGTTACATTGTGGTCACATTTTGGAACAGGCTTATATCTCCTTGCCATGGCCATATCTCTTCATGAAACCTTCAAAGAATGATACTTGATGTCTCAAGAAACATGTGGACTACCCTATTTCTTATCTTCAACAAAGTAATGATCACATGGAACAGGAAGAGGCCAGGATAGTGAGTGCCATTTTTCAGCCTTGCTCTCCTTGGAAAAAATCAACAATCTCCTTTATCATTGAAGCATTTCCTTCATTTGAATGATTAATGACAGCCTTGATCTGAAGTGCTTATCTTTTGATGCTTGATCTTTCACTCTCCTTCAGTCCCCCTGAATCTTTATTCACAATCCTAGCTATGCCTGAAAATGGACAACATGAAGATTTGAGCAATTTCTTGAAGTTTTGAGTCAATCTTGGTGCCTTTTAACTTCAAAACGTGAAAGACAAGCATCTACAACCAACATTGGGTGCACATTGGAGATTCCAAACAAGATTGAAGCACTTCCCTCATCTCAAATTGGGAAAGAATAGAGCAGCCATCAATCTTCGTAAAAATTTTCTTCCTTGAGGCTTCAATTTATGGAGCTTTTGTTGTCTACACCCTAAGAAGGTTTAATTGAAGCTATTTCATCAAGATTGGGCTTACATTTAAGTGTTTCGTCAATATTAAAGACATTTTCAGCCTCTTGAACATGGCAATGTTTGAAAATTCTTGGAATCCTTGATTCTATCAATAATTTACACTCTTCAAAGCTCAAATGATCTTCTCCAACAAAACATTTCAGACTTCTATCAAAGCATTGATTCTCCTGATGCATTGGAGCAATCTTATTGATCGAGAGTTGAAAATTACATGGGAGCAATCATATTGGACAAATCTCTTGATTCTCTTGATGCATTGGAGCAATCTTATTGATCAGAGTTGAAAATTACAAGGAGCAATCATATTGGACAAATCTCTTGATTCTCTTGATGAATTGGAGCAATCTTATTGATCGAGAGTTGAAAATTACATGGGAGCAATCATATTGGACAAATCTTTCTTGAAGCTGGCCTTATGATCTTCAATCTTGATCCATGGATGGTGGTTTATGCTGAATATCGACTAGTTGGGTTTATCTACTACGCTTTATCAACATTAAAGAGGTAATTCTATTGCTTTCAACTGAATCTCTCTTTTCATCCAATTGTTGAACCACTCCTACTGTTGATAAAGAGAGATTGAGTGTAATAGATCCTCTCGATTCCCATTGAAGGGCATTTAGAATTCAACCTAGGATTGATTATAATTGTTTGATGAATTCTCTTTTTTTCCCATTCAAATGGTGATGCCATATTGATTGCATAAATGCTACTCACTACCTACTTAACTTGGATTTTATTGGATGATTGAACATTTATGCTATAGGACTAAAATAATGATGAAAGTGGTAAGTGGAAATATTGTAAAAGCAGGGAGTCACTGCAAAAGGGTAATGCTTTATCCATATCCTTTTCAATTCAGCCATTTCCCAACACCCACTTGCATTTCATTGAAGAATTTAAAGGATTTTTTAGTCAATGCATAGTATCCTTGTTTTATTAGCCATTATAATGTACTTGCCATGTTGATTCCCTCGAGGAAAAGTGGATGCCAGGTGAGTCAGGAAGACAAAAGAGAGGTGACCCTCCCTTCTTGATTATGACCCTTAAGGGGTGCACAACCCCGCTTGACGAGGAACTTTGCACACCCCTCAAGTCTCAGAGCCCATGTAATTTTCAAATTTATGTGCACGTACATTCTCCATTGTCAGAGTTGGGCAATATCATAGCAGTGATCAGCCCTATTGGGGGTACTAGAGATGGTTAAAGGCTCCATTGAAACAAAATGGAGCCCCGAGAGGAACACCAAGGAAAAGGGAATTCTCTTGCAAGAAAATCTATCTTGTAACATCAACAAGCTTGTTTATCATGTTTCATATGATCACAATGAAGAAAAGAACACCAGGCACAACAAATCTTCATGCAGCATCATGTAAATCTCCCACGGTTTTTAATAGAATCAACCATATTCTTCAACATCTTCACAAAATCCATCAATAGAACAAAGAAATCAAAGAAATACACCATCCTTGAATGGAAAAACATCACATAGTATTCATCTTCAATATCTTCATAGTCTTCTCTCTCAATCTCTCATATACAATCACTCTGTTTCAGTAGAATTGACTATCTCTGACTCTCTCTGTCTCACTCTATCAATAATACATCATATCCTCACTACAATCTCTCAAAAATTACTCTCAATCATCACTCTTAGGTCGTGGATACCCCTCCCAAGAGGTATGTCTGATATGAAGGGTCACCAGAGCCACTACAGTGTCCTTTCATAGCTCACTACTGTCACTTCACTCTAGTCTTCACTTGAGTCTTCAGCAGCTACTTCTTCCACTTCTTTCAGCTCTTTTGCACTTGTATTCACCTCTTTTCAAGGCTAGAAAACTTTCCCAAAATCACACATACATTCCACAGAACACTTACAGAAGCATACAGAACAGTCTACAGAACAGTTACAGTACAGAACAGAAATAGAAGCTCTACAGAAGACCTACAGAAGGTTACAGAAGGTCATCAAAACTACATAACTCATTCTCAACCCATTTCAAACTCTCACAAAACATTCAATAAACTTTCACAATATCTCATTCTTCATCAATCAATACTCCTTCCCTCCTTACAGAAGACAATCAGAACAAAACAGACCAAAACAGAACAAAACAGAAGGTATACAGAACCATTCAGAACCTATCAGAACATCACAGAACCACCAACAAACATCATGATCTTCCAAAACACAATCAATATCATCCAAAGCACTCTCAATCCACTTCCAAATCAATCAATCATCCCATAAAATCAACCATTCAGCTCTCAAAAGCAACAAAAATCAGCCAAAAAACAAGTCATTTCAACACTCAACATATCCCCACACTTAATAAGGAAGCGTCCTCGCGACCCAGGAAAAAGGGAATACAAGTTCATTGAAAAGCTTCACTTTGATCTTCATTATCTTTTCAAAAAGAATCCATCCACCACGACCCCATCTTATAACCTATTTCTGATATAAAAATACAAAGAAAGGAAAACTCTTTTGAAATTAACACCTCTTATCAAACTAAAAATCACAACAAATTTGTAAAGGATATAAGAGTTTGCTTCTTCTTCATCATCTTCATTTGCTTCAACTCTCCAGCCACGACCTCATCTCGACAAATCTCCAAAACATAGCTCGTACACAAAATCCAATAGGAAACCACCACGTTCGTTTGACATAAATGAACTCACAACACAAACACTAATACACAACACAACCATCTGAATGACTTCTTCAAAAAGAAGAGTTTGGCATTAAAAAGCTTGCACCATACATTGGAAAGGTATCAATGAAGATGATCCCTCTTAAAAGATTGATGTTGTCGGAATCGATCCATAGATAAGGATTCATCTACAAAGTTTTTAGGAGGATTTTGAAAAAATTGGAGACAGCACATCCTTTCCAATAGGACCAAGTATCTGCTAGGCAAACAGAGGGCATGAAAATACAGTATCTCCAACTGTTGGGAATCAATGTTTACATTGACATTCATACACAACTTTGGAATAGGCTTTGAATCAGTATGAGAGTGCCTATGCATATACGCCAGGTACCAAGCAAAGTGAGCAGTCAATCTCACTGAGGGATCTGCAGACTGTGAATACTGTTGGGCAAAATGAACATAGTTTTGATAAGCTTGACTGGAAGCTGTCCATTCCCCTGGAATTACTGGCCAATTAATCTACGGTCCTGTAAGGCAATCATCCGAACTCCATCCCCTTCTTCTGGAAATCTGAGTATCAAAACCGTCACAGTCACTAACCAACTGAGGTGGTTGAGATATGGAAGTGTTAGGAGAGGGTAATGGAATAAGGGAAAGTGGATGTAGGGAAGGATAGGAAAAATCATAAAAGGAAGAAAAGGTTAAAGAAGGAGTGGCGGAAATTTGTAAGGAATCACTAAGGAAAGGTGTTAATTGATAAATAGGAAATGTGGAGGGTACATTAATGAGGGGTGAAGGACAGGGTGGAGAAGGGGAAAATACCCTATCCTCAATAAAGGAACAGTAAGTGAAAATAGGAATTTGAGGGAAATTGGAAGGTTGGAAAAGAAGTGGTAAAATTACTGTGGAATTAGTTTGACAAAGGGAAATATATATAGCATAGCGGTGAGCCAATTGTTGGTAATAAAGGAGGGTAGGAACAGAAGGTCCTAAGAGAGATCGTCTATGATAGGCATCAAAGAAGGTAGCATCAAATGGATTATGTTTGGAAAGATAGATTAAGAGATCCATCCTCAGTTGGTTAGTACTCTGGGCAAAGGTAGGAGCTGTGTTTTGTCTTTGATTGAGGACCACCGAATCAATCATGGGATGCCACGAATTATCCTGACAATCAGCTACTTTGGAGGAATAACTCTGAAACATATCAGCTATGCGCAACTCCAAATGATTGACATATAGAACAGCCTGTAAAA
The DNA here is from genome assembly GCF_053477565.2 of Lygodium microphyllum. Lineage (NCBI taxonomy): Eukaryota > Viridiplantae > Streptophyta > Polypodiopsida > Schizaeales > Lygodiaceae > Lygodium > Lygodium microphyllum. Next base: position 93,389,001 of record NC_141158.1, on the reverse strand, counting down.
CCACATCCCCCACATACCATGCCATATCTACCTCATCTGGAATTAACAAATCTCCTCGGAGATACATGTATGACATCAACATGGTGTCTGGCGTGACAGAATCTTCAAAGAGCATTCTGACTACCTCTGTCAACAACTCAGCAGACCAAGCCCCACTCTAGCCATCCTCTGGAAAAGGTAAATCCATCGTGGAAAGCTTCATATAGAAGACCAACTTCTGCAAGTGGTAGTGGACAAAGAAAGAATGGTCTGGTAAGACACAGTCCTGAAATTGCTCAAAGGTAGACCATAACAAGTCCATTCTGGACTGCAATCTTTCCACTTTGTCTTGGAATAGAGGGCACAAAGTAGCCTGTCTCTGTAAGGCAGCCAAGTCCTGCTGTGAAAGAGAAGGAATTAATGGAACAGGAGGGCTTGGAGGAACAGAGCGGGACTTTGCAAGCTGATCTTGCAAATGCTGGATTTGGGAGGCTTGGTTGGCCACTGTGTCATTAGCCATCTGTAAAGCTGAAAGCTTATCATCTAAGAGAACTTGGAATTCTTTCGCTTCACTGGACATCCTCTCCTTCTCTGCTGAAAGGCTAGTAACCTGTGACTGAGCCTCGAATAACTGGGTCTTTAATGAAGAAATCTCATCACTTTGGGTGGCAACCAGTTGGGTTTGCTGTTCCATTTGCTTAAATAAATCTGCTAGGGTATCCTTAGCAGAAGCTAACTCAGATGTTGCCTTATGCAACTGGTCTTTGGACTGCATGAGCTCCTCATAGAAAGATGCGTACAGCTGTTGAACACAGGCTGTCACTGACAACTCAATGGAACTTTGAATATCCTTGCAGAGGAAAGGAATGGCATCTCCTGAGACGAGACTGTTCAGGGAAGGAACTGAGATCTCCAAGGATCCTTCTCTATGTGCTCGGAACAGATTATTGCAAGTGAGATACCCAGGGAGTTCACTGTCAGAAGTAGCAGGGATAGACACTGAGGGAAGTACAGCAGGGGCTTTGTCCGCTACCCTCTTCAAGCGTTTGCGCTGTATGACCAGGGGAGGCGGAGAATCATCATCCTCAATGTCAATAGGTGCTGACTCTTCTGAAGGTGGAGGAGGAGGTACTGGATCTGATGGAGGAGGTGGAGGCACAGTCTTCTGTAAACCTGAATAGGTTAAGAAGGCAGACAAATATGATCCGTAGGTAACATTGGTAACATTACCCCTCGTGACTTTAACAAAATGCTGATCCATCTTAGTAAGGAGGTATGTGCTCCAATCAATGGCAACTCCTTTTAGCACCATCCTGGAAGCTGTGAAAAGCTCTTTGGACAAATAGTGGGATGGCGTTTTGGCAGGCATGAACCTGTCCTGAAGGAACTGACACATCGTCTTCTAGACGGGATCAGTGATCATAGAAAACGAAACTCCTGAAGAGTTTATCACTTTCTTAACATCAAGGACTTCCCTTGTCTGCTTCTGCAACAGTTTGAGAATCTCTTCATTAGAGAAGAGCTGACGAGTGGTCACAAAAGGTTCTCATTTGGAGGGTAAGGACAGAGCCTTCCCTAAGCCGCGAGACGTCAATGTCATAGACATGCCGTGGACTACTCCTGTCTTCTTGCTGTAAGAGGCCAGGAACTCATCACATACGGACGGATCCTCTGGAAGTAATGGAAAAGGAGTGGCCACAAAAGCAGCAAGTCCTGCCTTCGTGAGGGGCTCAAAAGTAAGTAGGGACGAGTAATCCCTACTAACTAGTGGGACGTACTGGATAGGGGGAGGAGCATGAGAAGGCGCCATTCAGATGGTTACACACACACCACAAACACAGACAATCAAGGTGAATGCCTGCAAAGCAACAGACAAAAACCAAGGATAAGAGAATTACCAATCAAAACGTGACACGACCTACTAACCCCAGGCAAACCACATCCTAGAAAAAATTTGACATGACCTTGAGACAAATGCGACCGAAAGCTTCATGCGATGCATCAAACAAACACCCTGAACCCCGTATCAGGCAATAAAAGAAAAAAAAAACTACATACCGTACCCGTAATCGTAACTAAGACATGAAACCAAAACCATACCATATCCGACACATATCAATACGACATCTGTGATATAACCAAGATTGGACCATGGAAAATAACACTAATGACTGCGCATACCCATCCCACGAAACGCTTCATTAAAAAGGGAATTAAGTGCAGTGAGGGGGGAATTAATTTAATGAAGGGTTGATTTTAATCAATTATTAAAAATGGGTGAATTTTTATTAGGTGATAAACCTTAATAGGAAAACGGCGGTTCCTTATTATAAATTTATTTACCAATTATTAGATTAAACGGTGCAGTTATACGATTCCCGGACTGCGATTCCCGACTGGGTCTCTAAATGCAATTCATTGATTACAATTTAAGGTGATGTGGAGCGCTTTTTTGCCAGCGCGTGCTCATGTGACGGCTGGTTGATTTTATTTAAAAATTTAAAGTGCCTCTTTAGCGCACGTAGCGCGTGCTAAGTGAACGGCTGGTTTATTTTAATTAAAAAAAAATATGTGTGTTGAGCGCGAATGCGCGTGGAAACGGTGGGTGGATTAAAGGGTTTATTTTAACAATTAATTGTGATTAAGGGGGAAAATAAATAAATAAAGCACATAAAATAAATACCTGGAAGGGGTGTGTATGTAATGCAGGAATGCGCACGGAAGAGTCCCAGTAAAGGAAAAGCAAAAAGCACTGATGAAACAACAATGAGAACACCTTAGCAGATGTGTTAATTTGGTTTATGTTGGTTTTTTATTTTTATTTATTTTATTTTATTTTTAGTTGTGATTTTTTATGTTGGAATAAATGGAAAATGAGCAAGGGAGGTGAGGGAAATTTTTTAGAAGGTTTTTAGAATTTTTTAGAATTTTTTACAATTTTAAAATGAATTTTCTATATTTATTGGCAATTTAGGGATTAATTTAGGAAATGTGGAATTTCCAGAAATTATAGGGAAGGCAATTCCTAGCAGACAAAGTTCCAAAAATTGGCAACTGGCACAAGGAATATTTAGAAATTTTTCTGAAATTTTTTTATGGAAAAATTAATGTAGTGATTAATTAAGTCACATTAATCACATTAGTCAATGAGACATAAGTCAATTAAGTCAGGTTAGTAGGATAAGGCAGGTTAGTCTACCTAAGTCTAGTCAGGTAAGTCTACCTAAGTCTAGGCTGGTTAGTTAAGGTTAAGTAGGTTAGGTCTAACTAACCTAGTCTGGTTAGTCAAGTTTGATTAGGTAAGTTCTAACTAACCTAGTCAGGTTAGTTAAGTTTGATTAGGTTAGTGTTAACTATTAATCTAACTTAGGTTAGTTGATTAATTAAACTAAGGAAGGTTAGAATCTAACCTTAGGTGGGGGTGGTGGAGGAGAAGAGAGGAGGGAGTGGTGGACGATGGAGGTCGGCGGCAGTGGCGGCGTTCGAAGGCGAGGAGGCGCGGGCACTGCGAGGTGAAGAGGGGGCGACCGTGGCAGCAAGGGCTGGCGAACGCGGTGCTGGAAGGCGGCGACGGGGGTACTGGCGGCGTTCGAAGAGGGGGCGACCGTGGCGGCCGCAGGCGTGGAGGAAGGAGGGGAGGATGAAGAAGAGAAGGGAAAGGAAAGGAGGATGAGAGAGGAGAAGGAAGGGAGGAGGAGGTCGTGAAGGGGGGAGGAGAAGGAGGAGAGGGCGCAGGGAGAGGAGGGCGCTGTGAGGGAGGAGAAGGAAGGGAGAAGAGGGGAAGGAGGTGGAGATGGAGGCAGGGAGAAGAAGGGGAAGGAGGTGGAGATGGAGGGCGTCGTGAGGGAGGAGAGAGAAGGAGAGGAGAGAGAGAGAGTACGCACAGAGAGAGATAGAGAGAGAAAGAAGAGAAAGAAAGAGAAAGAGAGAAAAGAGAGAGAGAGAAGGGACGGTTGGCGGGAGGGGGTGTCCGTTTGGTTTTTTTTTTATAATTTTTTTTTTATTTTTTAAATAAAAGGTGGGCGGGCAGGTTGGGGTGGGCAGGGTCTAAAAGGGGGCGTATCCCCGTCCCGCGCACATGCGCGGGGCGGGGTAAAAAAATTTGCCGTGACGGGATTGAAATGATGCGGAGAAGACGGTACGGGTTACGCGGACACGACTGGGGCACGTGGAGATTCGTAAAATCGAAAAAGGGCGCGTTCACGCACAAAACGAGCGCGAGAAAAAACGGAAAAATAAAGAAAAATTAATAACTCCCAATCTGGATGTCAAACCGAAATATCGTAAAAAACGAAAAGTGGGCAGGACGACAGGGAGGAAACAAAAAAAATACGGGACGGGGGTTCCGGGAGGGGTAAAGGACAGTCACGTGCAAAAAACACAAAAAACGAACCAAAAACACAATTTAAAAATTAATATCGAAAGATCCGTGCATCGAAATGAAGTGTGGAAAAAAGGAAAACTGTGCAGAAAGATGTGCCCGACAATCCTATTACGTCAAAACATAATTCCGACTGAGATAAGACGCGTTCACATGGGAAAAACCCAAAAAACAAACCCGAAAATGGAATCGGAAATTAATATCGGACGAACCGTTTACCGGAATGACATGCAATAAGAAGGAAAAATGTCCGCAGGAAGGAGTGGCACAGGGTTATCATGTTAAAACGCAGTTCTGGCGGAAATAGGAGGGGTTCACATGTGAAAAACTCCAAAAATACTCCCGAAAACTCATTTAAAAATTAATAAGTAAAAATCCGAACGTCGAAAAAGGGTGGAGGAAAAAGGAAAAAGGGAGGGGAAGGCATGGGGGACACGGCTGTCAAATCAAATTGGAATTCCGATGCAAATAGGGCAGGTTCTCATGGAAAAATGTCAAAAATACACACGAAAAAGGCGCGAAAAACCCGGAAAATTAATAACGGACAAACCGTGTATCGGAATGATGTGGAATAAAAAAGGAAAAATGTCAGGGGAAAAGCGTTGGTCAGGGCTATGACATCAGATCACGGTTCCGAAGCAAGAAAAGCGCGTTCACATGGAAAACCGGCGAAATTGCGCAAAATGCTTCAAAAATTAATAACGCGAAAACCGTGCACCGGAATAGGGGTAGGTAAAAAGGAAAAATGGACCTTCATTGGAAGGAACAGGGCTATAAGGTTGGATGGGGACTTTGGTGAACGTAGGATGCATTCACATAGAAGGACCTCAAAATCAGGGAATGAAGGAAAACTGCAAGGGAACAGCCCCAAGGGTGGGTGGAACATAACCGGGTGGGTGGGAAGGGTCCCCAGGAGGGTAAAAGCAAGGCAAGGCATTCATGCATGAGCAAGATAAGGCATATGCAGATGGGTATGCAATGTAGACGCGCAGGGACGCGTCCCCACACTTAAGACATTAACGGATAGGGTTAACCGAGCAACAGGGACCTAGGACCACGCCACAGACCATCCACTAACTTCCCCACACTTAAAACATGACCGGCACGAAGAAACCAAAGTGTAGGGTTAGAAAAACTTGGCCCGTTTCGTCAAGAAGCAAGGTTGAGTGTCGATGGCACGTCCAGTGTTGTTGTCGGCGCTGGAGGGACCAAGGCATCTCTACAGCACACGTTCATCATGGCAGAGACCACACGGCCGTACCCAGGGAGGTAGCTGATGGAAGGAATCGTAGGAAATTCGTTGTCGATGAGGGATATTACACTCAACTCACAGCCACTCAAACGAATTGAAAGAACGGTCACTCGCCCCATGACTAATATCACTTGAGGAAGAATGATTAAAACCCATAACTCATACCCGGTTGAGGAATCAACAAGGGGGAATGGTGCAGAGAGGAGTATGCCAGGGTGCACGGTTGATGGTGCATTAGTGCGTCCCACCCGTCTGGCATAGGTGCAAGGAGGAAGGCAAGGGAGCCTTACAGTGCAGTGTACAGAACAGGGTGATGTGTCTTGTGTTGACGGCAAAAACCCATCCCGTGGGTGCATAGGGAAATGGGAACATACCTGACTCCAAGTGTCGTAACGTCTCTCAATCTCACCTCTCGGTAATTGATTGAAGAAACTCCAGTCACACTCAACCCACCCTCTGTCTCACGCTCGGTGGATAGATACAGGAGGGCAGCCTTTTCCTGAAACCCATTGATGTAATCCTCACAATCACTTGTGCAAAGGGTGTATGCCTTGTGCGCATTTGATGGTGCAACTGTGCATCCCGCCCTGTGCCGGCATACGGTGCGAGAAGGAAGGCAAGGGAGCCTTATGGTGCAGTGCACAGAAACAAATTGTGCTTTGTGCATTGAGAGGCCCATCCCGTGCGTGCAACACTTCATTCACACTTCTCACCTCTCATTTGATTGGAAGGGAAAAGACTGGTCTCTCGCCCCACCCTCTGTCTCACTCTCTGTTGATAGATACAGAGGGCAACCATACTCTCTTCCCCATCCGGTTAGGATGAAAGCTCACATCACTCAATTGTTTGTCGATGAAGATCGCGTCATCAATTGTTAAAGAGGCGTACCCAGGGAGGTAGCCATCAAATCGAATATTGTGTTGGATAGGAACATGTCATCTGCTAGAGGACAGTTAGTCACTTTGCAAAGAGACCCATGACACAGCGTACCAAGGGAGGCAGCTTCGGAATTGGATCCGAGGGATATCAATCAATGAATCCGCTTTCTGGACTGCTAGGTGTTACCACCTTTTCCACAGCCAGCTTCTCGCCCAAGGGTGTTTACCACCTTTTCTTGGAACGAGGCCTGCTATGACAGGGAATTGCTTCCTTTTCTCTCATAACAGATTTGTTTTGTTTTTTTTTTTCTCTGTTTTTTTTTCTTTTCTTTTTCTTATTTTCCCCTATTCCCGAGGGTGTTTCCACCTTTTCTCGAAGCATAGGTCGTCATGACAGGGACCTAAGTCCTTTTCTCCCATGACCGATATATTTTGTTTTTTTTTTTCTCTCTTTTTTTTTTCAATATTGAGCAAGGGAATGGCAGAACTACCATTTGTCAGAACCCACCTCGCCACTGTCGCTGGTGGAAAATAGAGGATAAGAGATCAAGGCTGAAAGGGGGTTTTGAGGGAACAGAGGGTTGCATCCACTTCAGCAGGAGTGATTGAAGAACAGCTATCAGAAGTAGCATCATAAGAAGTACAGTGCCGTGCCAACGAGGGGAAGGATCAAGTGACCGTAATTGTCAAGATCCCCAAGGAGGGAAGTACTTCTTCAGGCGATATCCATTAATCAGAAAGGGATCATCAGAGGCATCAACGGTCTGTACTTGAACAGAACCATTAGGGTTGACTGCAAGTACCTTATAGGGGCCCATCCACCGCTGTTGGAGCTTGCCAGGAAACTTGCCAAATCGTGAATCATAGGCTAGGACCAAATCACCTTCTTTGAACTCCTTGTGCTTGATGAAGCTGTCATGGTAAGCCTTACGTCGAGCTTGCGTGGCTTCCATGCACTGTAGAGCCATCCGACGAATTTCGTCCAAACATTCCAAGTGCAGGAGACGGCGTTGCAGTGAATCGTCATCCCCCAAACGCTCTTTGATCGCCACTCTCAAAGAGGGTAGTTCCAATTCAACAGGAAAAACAGCTTCTGTACCATACACCAACTGGAAGGGTGTCTGTCCCGTTGCTGCTTTATGGGAGGTTCTATACGCCCAGAGGGCCTCTGTAAGTCGATCGTCCCAATCACGACGATTTGCAGCAATTGTTCTTGTCAGAATCGAGCAGAGGATGCGATTGGTGACTTCGACTTGGCCGTTGGCTCTGGGGTAATAGGGAGTGGACTTGCGATGGCGGATCTTATACAACTCTGTCAACTCGTCCATGACTTTGTTGAGGAAATGAGTGCCTCTGTCACTTACCAGCTCTAAGGGACTGCCAAAACGGGTGATGATATTCTCGTACATGAACAGGGCCACGCTGTTACCATCGTCCCGCTTGAGGGCTTTAGCTTCACACCACTTTGTGACATAATCCGTACATACGAGGATGTATCGGTTCTGTTTCCTTCTGGTAGGAGGATCGATTGGACCTACGAAGTCAATACCCCACTTCTCAAATGGCTTCAAAGGAAGGATAGGTTGCAGTGGCATGGCACTTGTCTTGGTGGGTTTCCCCATTCTTTGACAAGCATCACATCTTTTACAGTAATCATAGGAATCCTTATGAATGGTAGGCCACCAATATCCTGCTAGCAGAGCCTTCCTGGCTGTAGCTTCTCCTGCAAAGTGACCTCCACATGGCTCGTCGTGGCAAGCCTTCAGAACAATCCCAATCTCATCTCCTGCAACACATCTTCTGAGTACTTCATCTTTGCCCTTCTTGTACAGTGCTCCGCTTAGCAAGGTGTATGGTGCTGATTCTAGCATGAGCTTCTTCCTTTCCCGACTAGAGATACCAGGAGGGTACTGTTGGGTTGCCAGCAGATTGGCAATGTCCGCATACCAGGGAGTGACAGTTTCTACCAAGAATAGGGAAGCATCAGGGAGGTCTGGATCATCCTGCTCCTCGTCTGCAGTTTGTGGGATACGCGACAGATGATCAGCCAGAACATGGGAACGACCGGGCTTAGTAATCACCTCAAAGTCGAACTCCTGGAATAAAAGGAGCCACCTCATCATTCGTCCTTTCACATCTGCTTTGTTCATCAAGAAGGACAGGGCCTCATGATCCACATAAAATTTAAAGTGGGTAGATAGGAGGTAATGGCGAAACTTCTCCAGGGCAAACACCATTGCCAAGCACTCCAGCTCTGTCACTGTATAGTTCCGTTCCCTATCAGTGACTTTGCGGCTTGCATAATAGATCGGTTGATCCAACTTCGAGGAGCCCTTTTGGCAGAGGACAGCACCTAAGCCTTCAATTGATGCATCAGTGTGTACATGGAACTCTTTCGTCCAATCAGGAGGTTGCAGTATGGGTGCCTCTATCAGACGCTGCTTCAGAGTGTGGAAGGCTTTGTCACATTCTTCCGTCCAAGTAAACTCTGCATCTTTCCTCAGGAGCTTATGCAAGGAGGTTGCCTTTGTCGCAAAATGGGCTATGAACCTTCTGTAGTAACCCACATGGCCTAGGAATCCCCTCAACTGTTTGAGGTTGGTGGGTGCTTGCAGAGCTGCGATCTTTTCGATCTTTGCAGGGTCTGTTGATATCCCTTGTGCAGAGACAATGTGGCCCAACAGAACTCCAGAAGAGACCCCAAAGATGCATTTGTCGGGGTTGAGGGAAATCCCATACTCCCGGCATCGGTCAAAGCATTGTTCCAGGTGGTCCCAGTGTTCACTGATCAAACTATAGACACAGAAGTCATCCAAATATACCTCAATAAAGTCATGCAGATGATTTTGAAATGCGGCCATCATGACTCGTTGGAAAGTAGCAGGGGCATTGCAGAGCCCAAATGGCATCACTCGGTAAGCGTAGGTCCCCCATTCTGTGGTGAAGGTTGTTTTGGATTGGTCGTCTTCTGCGATCTGGACTTGGTTGTATCCACTGAATCCATCCAGAAGAGAATAAAGTTCATGTCCTGCCACTGTGTCCAACAGTTGGTCTGTGAAAGGGATTGGAAAGTGATCCTTCTTTGTCTTGGAATTAAGCTTTCGGAAATCCACACATATTCGCAATTTTCCATTCTTCTTGGGTACAACCACGATGGGTGAAACCCATTCACTGTTTGCCACTGGATAAATGAACTCGGCTTCCAGAAGCTTCAGCAGCTCCGCTTTCACCAATGTGGAATAATTCGGGTTCATTCGCCTCTGTCGTTGCCGTACTGGCTTGGCATCAGGCTCCAAGTCAATATGATGTTGACATATTGTGGGATCAATCCCCTTTAGGTCTTTGTAAGACCATGCAAACACGTCCAAATTCTCTTTCAACAAGTTGTACAAAGTTGACAACTCCTCTTCTGGGAGACTGCTGCCCACCTTCAAGTGGCGTTCAGTGCCTTCTGCATCCACAAAGGTTAATTGCCTTTCACCTTCCACTTCACGGATGAAGGTCCCACGGACTGCTTCTGGATACAGATCCGACTCCTTCAAGGGAGTGGTATCCTCTTCTGATGTCCCACTAGAACCAACTTCTTATTTTGGTGGAGACTTAGGTTGCTCCTTAAGACGTTGGAATGGGATAAGAGCCGTTTCGGGTTTGGTTTCAAAATTAATTACTTCTTGACTTGAAGACTCCTCTTCTGATGATACATCCAGGAACGTCACATAACAGGAACCCTCTGATGCCTGTTGGATTAGTTGGAGTGGTGCTTGTTGGCACGGTGCATCATCATCATCTTTCTTTGGCAAAAATAGGTTAGGACGGCAGGAGCCACACTTGAAAGACGGCTTGCTCTTCTTAATCCATTTCTTATAAAGGTTTTGCATATGAGATGATCCATTTACCAAACCAAATGGTACCATTGCCATTCTGTCCCATAGCATGAGCTCATCGGCTTCTGATGCTTCTGGAACTTCTTCCTCAAATGTATCCTCTGCAGGTGGGATAGATTCTTCTGGCTCACTTTCATCACCTTCTTCGTCCATATCATATCCATCCTCTTCTGTCTCTGTCTCTGTCTCTGCGTCTGCTTCTGCTTCTGTTTCTGCTTTTGTCTCTGTTTCTGCTTCTGTCTCTGTAGGAGCTCTGTAACAGAAGAACAGATTCTCTGTTTCCTCTCCTGCCTCTGTCTCTGCTTCTGCTTCTGCTGTGACCATGTAACAGGGAGAGCAGTACATCCATGCTTCTATCTCACTGTCAGAAGTGATTTCAGAAGGCATTCCTGATTCAGGCAGGAAGTATTCACCCATTGATAATGGCTTTGCATCTTTTGGAAGTCGGCTTACAGTATCCACTGTTAAAGAATGTGCCACTGTTTTCTTGGGAAGGATCTGTTTGACAGCATCTTCGTCTGCTGATGTTCCATCTGTAGCCTCTTTAGGGGAATCAGAAGATAATTCCAAGGAGGTGGATCCATGTCCTTTTTGAGAACCATACAGTTTCAGCACCACTTTGTTGGGTCCTCTGCCCAAGGTCAAAGTGCCTTTGAACCAATCCGTCCTTGCTCGGGCTTCAAAAAGCCATGGTCTGCCCAGTAACAGAGGATAGGATGTACTATAAGAGTTTGGCTTCACCACCAAATAGGTCAGCCAATAATCTTTTCCAGCCACTGTAGTCTTCACATATGGAAGAATGCCCAAAGGCTTGATTCTACTCTGATCCGCCAGTCTGATGAGCCATTGGGTTGGTTGCACACCTTGTAGGCCTAGATCCTTCATTGTCACATCCGTCATAATGTTCACTGATGAGCCACCATCAATCAGTGCATTTGAAATAAAGCAACCTTCGATCCATACGCCAGTCTCTGGAGTACCCGGATCTAGAAAAGCATTAGCCACATCCACTTCTTTTACAGGCTCTGGAGCCTTGTTGGACTTTGTCACTGTTGAGGGAGCAATCCTTAAACCACGTCTTTTTGTCAGTATACTTTTAAATCTTTTCCAGCAACTGGGGGACAACATCAATAATTGTCGGAATGTGAGGTTTGGTTTAAAGGTATCTAGATCTCTGACTAGATCGTATTCCTTAATAGGATCCACTGGCTTTTCTAATCGGTTAGGGAATGGGGCAACACCCATTTTCATTTTCCCTCTTTCTTCCAACAGAGGAATTACAGGGACTTCTTCTGCCACTTGTGGCACTTCCTCTTCTTCTGTATCCTGGACCTCTGGTCCTGCCTCTGTAACTGTCTCTGTAACTCTCTGTGGCACTGTAGGGCTCTGTACGGCACTGTTAGGCTCTGTTCTGTTCTGTTCTTCTGGTGGAAGATTGAACTTCACTGTTCTGGCAGGAGGGTTATTTTCTTTCTGGATAGGTGGTTCCTTCTGCTTTGCACGAGTGATGGCAGCAACTTCCAATTCCACTAAATTGGAAGTAGGCTCTTGGGCTTTGGCTGGACTATCAGTAGCACTGTTTTTCACTGGGACTGGGCTTGGACAGTCTTTCGCAGTGTGGCCTTCTCCTTTACATCGACTGCATAAGGGCTTGTAATCCACTGACCTTCGAGGATTTGGACAGTTTGGTGAGATGTGTCCCTTTTCTCCACATCTGTAACATTCCACTTCTGATCTCTGACCACCGCCAGACTGTCTTCCTCTGTAACTTTGAGAAGGAAATCTTCTGGGTCCGAAATTAGGACCAAACTCTCTAGGCTTGGGTCCAATATCCTGTGTTGTCATTTTGGATTCCAGCAAGTTAAATCTTGCGTCTTCTTCCTTTCTTCTCCTATCATGCATCTCCTTCAGAGAGAAAATGTCCTCTGTATGATTCTTCCGCAAACAGTAGGAATAGAAGGCTCCAGGGATGGTTGGTTTCCGTGTACATTCAGTGGCTAAATGGCCTGCTTGATGACACTTACCACACCAAGTATTTGACCGCATCACATCTCTTCCTGCTCCTGCAACGTTGGATATGCTCACGGTATTCACTTTCAACGTCTGTAGTTGTTCTGTAATCACATCCATCAACTCCTTTTTGATGTTTGCAACTGAGTTAGATAAATAATCCTTCAAGCTTTCTCCTCCTGACGTACTGGCAGGAGGGTTTTGAGGAGTCTCTGTAATCACTGCATAAACTGGTTGGGCTGGTACAGAGGGGTCTCTGTTCTGGTTCTGATTTAGAGCTCCTGTTTGAACTGTTGGCTGTTGACTCCAGTTGGTAGGGTTCCACTGTTGCTGCTGATTTGGCATTGAGGAAATTGGTTGAGACCATGGTTGTTGTGGTTGAACCACCATTGGAGGCATGGATTGTGGCCACTGTGGATTTGGTGCACTGTACTGTGAGACCGGGGGCATGTGTTGGTAGGGGTAGGGAACAGTCCCTGGGACTGCATTTGGTGGGTACATCATTCCTGGCACCAAAGGAGGTAGGACTCCTCTTCCTGTATTCATTGCTAATCTAGCTTCCACTTCATCGTACAGTCTGGCACCTTCTGTTGCAGCTTGCAGGGTGGCTGGTCTTTGCAGCTCCACAAACTTACGGACTTCTGGTTGTAATCCTCTGAGAAACACTCCCTTCTGAATGCCATCATCTAGATTATGGTTAGTCCATCTCTTCAGGATGGATTCCATTCGTGAGACATAGGCTTCCACTCTTTCTCCAGAGGACTGACTTAGGTTCATAAATTCCTCTCTCATCCGCTCTTCAAAACCTTCACGCCTGAATTTAGTGAGGAAAGCCAACTTCAGGTCGTCCCATGTGCCAAAAGTTCCTGCTGCTTGTCTCTCATACCACTGAAACGCCGCGCCCTTGAAAGTGGCGGGGAATATCGCTAACCAATGCTCAGGGGTTCTGGCATTGTTAGCCACACATGCTACCATAAACTCTGCTACATGAAGATCGGGGTCTTCATTGTACTCTCCCTTAAAAACTGGCAATGGGACTACGTTCGCTGGTCTGTCATCAATATTTCCAGGACGGATCTGGCTTGGAAGTGGACCTCCAGCAGGAGGAGGAAGGGCTTGATGTGCCATTGGGACTTCTGTAAAGAGTTCCGCAAGGGCGTCAAAGGCGGCTTCTGCTGCGAGCTCGCTCTCGGCTCTGATTCTTGCTTTCTCTCTTCTCACGTACCTCTGGACTCGTTCTAACGCTTGCCTTTTTATTGCGTCATTCATCAGGGGGTTGGCTCCACTATGTTGTTAGTGCTCCACAGAGGGTTAACAGAAGGCTTCAGTCTCTGGAGGACTCTCTTGCCAACATTTCTTCTACTTCTTTCTTTTCAACGTCCCTGAATTCTGCTTTCATGCCACTGCACAGAGGAAGGTATTCGGTTCTGAAGGTGTCAAAATGCATACGTCTGAGCATTGTGGTGGTGCCATCATCATAGTAATGCCAGCTTCTGATGGTTTCAATAGTGTATGTGGTGAAAAACACTCTGTCTACCAACTTCCAGTGGGTTGCTAATTGAACAAACAGAAGATTATCAGTACACCAAGCATCCCATGTATCTTGCTGTTGAGCGTCCACGAACAAATTCCAACTCTTTTCCTTCTTGTCTTTGTGAACCTCTACAGACCAAGACTCCTGAAGCTTCTTCACAATCTCCCACTTGATGTTGTCTGGAAACTTCTCAATGAATGCCAAATCTTCCATGGATGTTCATTCTCTCTGTTTTTGTTCTTCAGTTTGTTCCCAAACAGTTTGCCACCAAGATGCAAGTTTCTGCTGCTTCAATAGGAAGAGGAAACTGTCCACCACATAGAGCATGCATCATGATGGTGATGTGTTTCCGCCATTGTGGGATGAACTTCTTGTGGAAAGTGGCTTTGATTATGAGGAATTCCAACTCTTCAGTGGAAGAAGGAACTTTACAAACATCCATTGAATTCTTCTCTTCTTGGCAATGCCATTTCCTTCATTTTCAGCCTCTTTTTGGTGCTTGTTGATGGCAAGTTTCCCCGGCTGCGCACCAAAAACATGGAGCCCCGAGAGGAACACCAAGGAAAAGGGAATTCTCTTGAAAGAAAATCTATCTTGTAACATCAACAAGCTTGTTTATCGTGTTTCATATGATCACAATGAAGAAAAGAACACCAGGCACAACAAATCTTCATGCAGCATCATGTAAATCTCCCACGGTTTTTAATAGAATCAACCATATTCTTCAACATCTTCACAAAATCCATCAATAGAACAAAGAAATCAAAGAAATACACCATCCTTGAATGGAAAAACATCACATAGTATTCATCTTCAATATCTTCATAGTCTTCTCTCTCAATCTCTCATATACAATCACTCTGTTTCAGTAGAATTGACTATCTCTGACTCTCTCTGTCTCACTCTATCAATAATACATCATATCCTCACTACAATCTCTCAAAAATTACTCTCAATCATCACTCTTAGGTCGTGGATACCCCTCCCAAGAGGTATGTCTGATATGAAGGGTCACCAGAGCCACTACAGTGTCCTTTCATAGCTCACTACTGTCACTTCACTCTAGTCTTCACTTGAGTCTTCAGCAGCTACTTCTTCCACTTCTTTCAGCTCTTTTGCACTTGTATTCACCTCTTTCCAAGGCTAGAAAACTTTCCCAAAATCACACATACATTCCACAGAACACTTATAGAAGCATACAGAACAGTCTACAGAACAGTACCAGAACAGTTACAGTACAGAACAGAAACAGAAGCTCTACAGAAGACCTACAGAAGGTTACAGAAGGTCATCAAAACTACATAACTCATTCTCAACCCATTTCAAACTCTCACAAACCATTCAATAAACTTTCACAATATCTCATTCTTCATCAATCAATACTCCTTCCCTCCTTACAGAAGACAATCAGAACAAAACAGAACAAAACAGAAGGTATACAGAACCATTCAGAACCTATCAGAACATCACAGAACCACCAACAAACATCATGATCTTCCAAAACACAATCAATATCATCCAAAGCACTCTCAATCCACTTCCAAATCAATCAATCATCCCATAAAATCAACCATTCAGCTCTCAAAAGCAACAAAAATCAGCCAAAAAACAAGTCATTTCAACACTCAACACAAAATTGGAAGAGGTACATGGAATCTCCTATTCTTAGGATACCTACAGGTGGTGGTCACAGTTTTACAGGTATTTACGGTAGGTACCTACCAATATATAGGTTATCCTTGAGCCCTATAAGTTCCGATGATCCTCTTCAAGTTTCTATAAAGGTTTGTAAGGGTTTCTTCTACTTAAAGTACTCCCACAGGGTCAAAACGGGTACTTACAAGTGGTGGACAGGGAGCACGAAATTTTTGTTCAGAACTAAAGATTCAATTATAGAAAATGCTATCTTGATCGATATTGAGAACTTGATTGCTCCATTTGAAGAGGGATTCTAAGCTTTGATTTTAATTTAAAAAATTGTCTATCTGATATCAAGAGCTCAAGTTATTGCTGATTTACTAACACTAGGTACAATGAGACAACACCTAGACAGCATATAGGGGGACACTGTTTGTCATTGTTCCATCCAAAGTCTTCAACCCAAGTTGATATCTTTTTAAATTTATATATCTCTATATAATAATATTCCCATAGATCTATTAAGCATTGGGATTTGTGTGCTATATTTCAAGAGAAACATGGGATTTATTAATAAATTGTCTACTACTACCACATTGTCTTCTAATGGCCAAGAATAAAAAGAAAGGCCCCATTACTGAAGCATTGAATGATGGTGTCAAGAACTTTTAAGAGATCAAAATTACAACAAATGAATCCCATAATTTTAAGCAAATATATGAAGACTTAAGAATTGGGATTTCTTATAGCACACATCAAGAAAAGGATAACACACATGAAGTACATGTAGTGAGTGACTACCTTTTACTATCAAAAGATTTGGGACATGTGAATGAAGGCCTTTATAAGATTTTGAAGACTTTGAATGAAGGCTTAATACATATGAATCAAAGATTTTTTCAAAGAATGGTACAAGTAAATAAGGGTATCTCTGATTTGCAGTAAAGCAACAAATATTTATTCCAAGAACTCATTTAAACCATAAAGGAAATTAGGAGGAAGCCCAAAGGGAACCTCAAACTATTGAAGATCCACATGCAACCCCTCTTGTTGGCAATCCTTCCCATCTAAACAAAAAACTTTCTCAGCCAGCTATGCATACTTCTAAAAGGGGAGAACCATCTAGAGTGAGGGGTAAACATCACCCTTCTCAAATCCATGGCATTTATACCACAAGGCCTTAGTTTAATAGCCCAAAAGATAATCTTAGACATGAAGGGAAACAAAGCAACAATTGATGGGATGATGATTATCATGGATGCGATCCCTTCTACAAGTCTTTTTACCATCAGCCCTCAAATGTACAAAAGTAAAATGCAATCAACAATCAAGTTCACGAAGGTGGAAGGTATAATGAGACAAGACTAGCCCATGATATCTCAAACAAAGAGCATGTTTCAAATGGTCGATCCTCATCTCATGGTTTTGGGCCACCTACTTTTAGGCAAAACTCATGGAACAAAGATTCATGGAAGAAACATTCTTATGGCTAGCCATCTTACAATGAAAAGGAGTATAAGGAAAAGATTAATATCACTAATTTCAAAGGAGATAACACTTTACCTTCATTGAGGAAGGAATGTATTAATAAGCTTGAATTGTACTTCACCCTTTATCCTAGATATGAAGAAGCCAAGATTTATTTCATGGCTCTTGATCGTCAAGGTTATGCCCATACTTGGTGGTGTTACATACATAAGATTGGGCAAAATTTTCTCACTTGGGAGGAGTTCAAAGCAAGCAATGATTAATGTTTTCATTTCTCCTTTGGAAAAAGAAAGGATCCAAAGAAGATGGTATGCATGTGCTCAAAGAGGAATGTATGTTAGAGACTACTCCAATACTTGAATCTCTCCATGTATGTTGAAGGCATTTCATATTTTGGTAAGCTGAATCCATACATTTTTGGTCTTGACACTGCCCTATCACATCGGAGGTAGGAGCTCAACAACCAAAAACTTTACATGAGGCCATACAATTGGCTGAAAGATAGTCCTTGAAGTACAAGAGAGATGTAGGAAATTTCCAGCAAAGCAATGTGGGTAATAATTTTTCCAACCAACCAACAAAATATGGGCAAGTTTTCAGCCAATCAAGAGACACAATAAAGCAAGAAAACAAGGGTTATGACTATCAAGATAGTGTCAAGATTGTGGGAGAGAAGGAAGGAGTCTCACTTGTAGCTTTCTTGCTTGCACAATGGGGGAATACACACAGAGGTGGAGGCTGAAAACAGTTTTCCTCTTCTTAGTTGTGTAAGCCAAAAGAACTCTCATACAAAGAAATAGAAGAACCCTATATATGGGTCTCAAACCAAACTCAACTAACTAAGGTGGCATACTAACTGAGCCACGAACTCGAGTAGATAAGGATAGCTATCATGTAGCTATTATTCATGGGCGGTGTACCAACCGCATCTGCAACTAACAAGTCGGTGACATAAATACACAACGGTCACCCTGGCGTATCACGAGTGGAGCTCGATATCTCAACACTCCCCCTCGAGCTCAATCCCAATTCCTGCACACCAAGCAGGTCTCTGAACTTGCGCAGCTTCTCTGCGCCCAATGCCTTCGTAAATATGTCAGCTACCTGATCCTCTGTGCTGACATAAACTAGATCAATAAGACCTAGTAAAACCCTCTCCCGCACATAGTGATAATGCACCTCAATGTGCTTTGTTCTAGCATGATAGACTGGGTTATTTGCCAAGTGTATACTACTCATGTTGTCACAATAAATGACAACTGGCCCATCTGTAGACTAATGCATATCATAAAGTAGCTTATGCAACCAAGCTACCTCACATGCAACCATTGCTGCACCCCTGTACTCAGCCTCTGTGCTCGACAAGGCAACTGTAGGCTGTTTCTTGCTGCTCCAAGTGACTGCAGCACTCCCAAAAGAGAACACATATCCACTAGTAGATCGTCTATCAGAAATACTACTAGCCCAATCAGCATCAGTGTATCCATGCAGCTGTATCTGAACCCCAGTCTCATAAAATAGTCCATACTGCAATGTGGATTTCACATACCTGAGTATGCGTCTAGTCGCATCCAGATGCGATTTCCTTGGAGCCTGCATAAATTGACTTACCAATCCAACAGCATAGCTCAAATCTGGCCTGGTAATAGTCATATAAATCAAGCTTCCTACTATGCGTCTGTACATAGTAGGGTCTTCCAGAAGCTCACCTGCATCTGCGCTCAGCTTCACATTTTGCTCCAAAGGAACTGAAATAGGCTTACAGCCTGTCATCCCATATTTGGACAGCATGTCCAATCCATACTGCCTCTGCAAGAGCTGTATCCCACTTGGTGATCTAATCACCTCAATGCCCAAGAAATAACGCAGCTCTCCCAAATCCTTCATCTCAAACTTCTGCTTCAATAGCATTTTCACATGAAGGATATCTTCATCACTGTCACCTGTCATAATCAAATCATCAACATAAATGACAAGTAGCATAATACCTTTCTCTGTTTTTCTCACATAAAGTGAGAAATCTGCCTTGGAAATCTGAAAGCCAATAGTGACAAGATATTGTCCTATCTTGTCAGACCATGCTCTAGGTGCTTGCTTCAAGCCATACAAAGCTTTCTTCAACCTGCAAACAAACTCAGGATGAACAGCATGCACATAACCTGGTGGCTGCTCCATATAGACCTCTTCTTGCAAATCACCATGCAAGAAGGCATTCTTTACATCCATCTGATGTAAAGACCATCCCTTTGATGCAACCATAGCAATGACTGCTCTTACGGTTGCCATCCTTGCAACCGGACTGAATGTTTCTTCATAGTCAATGCCATATGTTTGTGCATACCCCTTGACTACTAATCTTGCCTTGTATCTGTTCACAGAACCATCTGCATTGTGCTTCACCTTATAAACCCACTTACAACCAATTGCATTCTTACCTTTAGGCAAAGGTACCAATTCCCATGTAGCATTTACTTCCAAGGCATCCATTTCTTCATCCATGGCTTTCTCCCATTTTTCTTTTCCCATGGCTTGCTCAAAAGAAGTGGGTTCTGGTTCCTATATCACCTTGACCATATATGCATAGTGAATGGCTGTAAATCCATCATATTTCAGCCTATCCACAGGATACCTAACTCTGGTAGACCTGCGCAAAGTGGGTTCACTCCCAGGTGCTCTCAAAACATCCCTGGTCTTCCTTACTCCAGGTGTAACAATAGAAGGAATACCCAACTCATCATCAATGCTCTGTTCTGAGCCACTGGATTCACCATCCACATAAGAGTGACCTGCATTCACATCAAACATGGGCTGATCAACCTTCTCTTTTCCTTTTCGTGATACCTGCATACCACTATCTGCATTACTTTGAGAAGATACTCCTGATCTCAATCTGCCTGTCCATGGCGAAGAATGTGAACCACTGCTAGAGGATGCTCCAGGTCCACTAATATTTTGTGACTGCTGCTGTGAATTCTGTGCAGCATTACCATTTTGTGCATCTACATCATCAATCACATTTACTGGTTTATACCAGCTACTCATCTCATCAAAAACAACATCTCTGCTCACTGTAAACTTACGAGTAGAAGGGTTATAGCATCTATACTCTTTTTGCTGCAAAGAGTAACCAATAAAGATGCACTTCTCAGCTTTTGGATCCAACTTGGATCTCAACTCATCTGGCACATGTACATAGGCAATGCAACCAAAAATTTTCAAATGAGAAATATCTGGTTTCCTACCAGTATACCTCTCCTTTGGAGTCATTCCATGTATTGCTGCAGTGGAAGTCCTGTTCATTATGTAGACTGCTGTAGCAACTGCTTCAGCCCAATAAAAATCTGGCAGGTCTTTTTCATTGAGCATGGCACGAGACACCTCTCCAATATGTCTGTTTTTTCTTTCTGCAATTCCATTTTGCTGTGGGGTATGACTGCATGAATATTGCTGCTTTATGCCATGCTCCTGCAAGAACCATGCAAACTCATTTGAGAGGTACTCTCCCCCTCCATCTGACCTTAGGCATTTTATTTGCAGGCCTGTTTCTTTTTCAACCATAGCTTTAAGAGTTTTGAAATGCCCAAAAACTTCACTTTTCTTTTTCATAAAATACACCCAAACTTTTCTGCTATAGTCATCAATAAAAGTAACAAAATAATGACAGCCTCCAAGAGATGCAGCTTTAGTAGTCCACACATCAGAGTGGATTAATTCCAATGGCTTCTTACTCTCTTGAACATGTCTAGGAAATGGTTTCCTTGCCTGTTTTCCAAACTGACAGGCTTCACATACCTTATGCATTTCTACAACCTTGAATTTTGGCAATCCTGCAACAATATTTTGGGCCTGCATTGATTTAAGTCGCTGTACATTAACATGACCAATGCGTTTATGCCAGATATCAATATCTGCAACTACACCGGTCCCATGTGCAAACATTGCTGCACTCAATTCAGACATGTCTGCATCCAACGTAAACATTCTGCCCTTCTTCTTTTCTTTTGCTATCAAGCGACCTTTATTTTTCATATCCTCAACAAAGCATCCATGAGGATTAAATCTGACCTGCAAGCCCTGTTCAACCATTTGACCAACAGAAACCAGATTCTTGGTGATATTCGGGACATGAAATACATCGGACAGGTATTTCTTTTTCCCATCCTGCATAGACAGAGGAATTTTTCCAATCTGTACAATCGGATGTGCAGTATCATCACCAGTCTCCACAAATCCTGGTTTTTCCATTTTCCTTGCATCCTCCATCCATTCTGCATGACCTATCATGTGGTTTGATGCACCTGAGTCAACATACCACACAACGTTGCTTTCTTCTGCACTTGTCACAGATCTGTAGTCTCCATCCTCCTATCTGAGCTACAGCATGTAGCTTATACCAAGCTCATAGACCCAAGCATGTCGCAGCTTGAAGAACTTTGATTCTGCGCACAATTTCAGGTGATACAATCTGTTGATTCTTTACCTGACTGTCTAACTGTGCAACTACAGCAGGTCTGACTAGAGTTCTTTCTGCAGGTCCAAAAGAAATAGTTGTGCCACCCTCACCAACCACAGGGGCTCTCACCTCAGATCCAATTGCCCTACTATCTGTTGGTGTAACTAGATTACTTTGGCTGGGTTGGTCAACCTCAGCACTCTTTCTTCCATGATTTTTGTTTCCCTTGTCATCTCCTTCCGCTGAAGATTCTTTAACTTCCACAACTTCAGGCGCTGAACTTGTTCTGAATAATGCATAGTCGACAAGGACAGCGTTCACAACAAGAACTGTGGTGATTCGCGTTCGGAAACGGTATCAGATAGGCCGCTGTTGCACGCCTACTTCAGGAGAGGGATCAGGTGATGTAGAGAAGGTCCACAGGCCTGCTTCTTTTGAGAGAGGTGGCTCATAAAGCTTGGAAGCAGACTCTCGAACGAATTGAGAGCCAGGAAATGCCATATCTGAAAAAAAACTTGAAACTCGAATCAGATGAAGGAGAACAAGAAAGATTGTTGTCCCATACACTTTCAGCAGATCTTTTGTTGTGGCTACGATCTTCTTCTGTCATTCGATGGAGCCCTCCCTCTTCATCAACTTCGTCTTTTCACCTCTTTGGTTTTAGAGCTCTGACATCAATCTTCATTACATCTCCCTGCTCATCGAAGTCACCTCCGTCATAGCAGTGTCCTCCTGATAGTCATCATCCTTCTCCTCAGACTTTTATGCCAGCCCGCCATTGATAGCCCTTTCAAAAATATCCCCCTTTTCTTATCTTTTTCCCTCTCCAATCTCAACATAGCATTCGTAAGGCTATTCTGAAAGTACAAAGCTTTCTATCTTTCCCTCCAACTTTCAAAACAGAAAGCCTTCTCTTTTACTACCTCAATGATTTCTCCCATGAATCCATGGTATCAAATGCACCAATTTATAACCAACCTTTGAAATCAGATGTAGCAAAGGATTTCTGTTGTGATCCAATCGAAGCAAGGTCCATAAGTTTAGCCATGCATGACATGAACCACAAGCATCAGAAAAATAGCACGATAGCATGATCTGATTCAATGCTTCAATGACCTTCGATGTCACAAAGCTCTCTGGTTCATCTCCCCTCTCCGCCTCATGTCCGCATTCTCCGTATCCCCTCCTTTCTTTGTAGTCTTGACTTCATTGGCATGGCGAATTCTAGCATATTCAGGAGGGAAGAATCAATCTTTATTAATGTTAGCTTCTACTCCGCCTCCTTTGATTCCACGATTTCCTGCACTTTTCTTGGAGATCATCATTGAAATTATCAGCTTGATAATGTCCTTTGGCATCAGTTTTTCATATTTTTCTGTCACACATACAACATGCATACAAACTGAAACACACATAAACACAAACACACAAGTGGAGTATGTACATTGGATGCGGGTACTGAAAGGACGGATTATCTTAATGCATCAATCACACACAATGAATCACACGCGAAAAGATAACACAAATGCACAACAAAAATGGAGGTGTTTACGGCTCGGATGCACAGCAGCACGACACCGTCCATTGAAATGGTAGGCAATAAAAATGAAAAATGTCTAGGGAAATTGTATGGTAGGGTTGTCACATTAGATTGTTGTGTCAAAGTGGAAAAGGCATGTTCGCATGGAAACATGTGAAATGGGTAGAAAATTCTTCAAAAATTAATAACTCAAGATTCGTGGCTCAGAATAAGGAGCTGTAAAAAGGAAAATAGCCAGGTTAAAGGGACAAATAGGGCTATCAGGTTGGGTGGGGGTTCCAGTGAACGGAGAATGCGTTTACATAGAAGAACAACAAAACAAGGAATAACAGGGTCCAAAAAAGGAATGGCCGTAGGAAGGGGGTAAAGAAGGACGGGTGGGTAGGGAAGGGACCCCAACAGAATGAAATCAGGACATGGCAAATATGCATGAGAAAATCATGGTAGATGCATTAGGGTATGCAACATAGACGCGCAGGGATGCGCCCCCATAGTTGAGACCTTACCAAGAAGGATGAATAGAGCAACAAGGACCTAAGACCATACATTAGACCAACCGCAGATGTCGCCACACTTAAAACATGACCATCACGAGAAAAAAAGGTGTAGGGCTAGAAAAACTTGGCCTATGTTGCTGAGGATTGAAGTTGATTGTCTAATGGCATGTGTTGTGTTGTCATTAGCTCTACAGGAGGTACAAAAGTGTCTTCACAACACACGTTCAGCGTGGCAAGGACCACGGAGGAGCACCTAAGGAGGCAGAGTTGTTGAGAAAATCTTGGAAAATCATCCATGCGAAGGATATTGCACTCAACTTATGTTACTCAAATGGAATGAAAGAATAATCACTCTCCCCACAACGGACACCACTCAATTAATAATGATGGAAACCCAATCTTAAACTCAATTTAGAAATCGACAAGGGAGATGGTTCAGAGGGAGTATGCCAATGTGCACAATTGATGGTGCATTAGTGCGTCCAGCCTTGTCTAGCATAGGTGCAAGCAAGAAGGCAAGGAAGCCTTATAGTGTAGTGTATAGAATAGGGTGATGTGTCCTGTGGTGATGGCAGAGACCCATCCCATATGTGCATAGGAAAACGATAACATACTTGACACCAAGTGTCATAATGTCCCCCAATCCGCACGTCTCAATAATTTTTTGGGGAAACATCAGTCACGCTCAGCCCCCACTCTATCTCACACTCTATTGATAGATACAGGAGGGCAACCCGTTCCTGAAACCCATTGATGTTATTCTCACTTTCACGTGCGCAGAGGGTATATACCTTGTGTGCAATTGATGCTGCAACTATGCATCCCACCTTGTGCCGGCATATGGTGCAAGAAGGATAGTCCAGGGAGTGTTATAGTGCTGCCGTGCACAGTAACAAGTTTGTGCTTTGTGCATTGAGAGGCTCATCCTGTGCGTGCAACTCTCCATTCACACATCTCACCTCTTTGTTGGATATAAAGTGCAAGGACTGGTCACTCACCCCACCCTCTGTCTCACGCTCTATTGATGAATACAGAGGGCATTCCATACTCACATCCCCATTCGGCTAGGATGAAAGCTCACAACACTCTAGGTTTGTTGATGAGGATCAACTTTGTCTAGTTGATTTTGTCAACGTGGATTGGTTGATGAAGAGGCATACCCAAGGAGGTAGCCAACAAGATTGGTGCTTGGATTGCATGTTAGAAAACTTAGTCAATTGTAGGAATGAGAAGCACTAATGAGGTTGCAGGATTCAGCACACCAAGGGAGGCAGCTCAAAAACTTCTTCTGCAAGAGCTCGGCTAGAGATTTGGTGAGCTTGGACTACAAGGTGTTACCACCTTTTCCACATTTAGCTTCCCGTCCAAGGATGTGTGCCATCTTTTCTTGGAACGAGGCTTGTTATGATAGGGAATGGCTTTCTTTTCTCCCATAACATTTTTTCTTTTCTTTTCTTTTCTTTTCTTTTCTTTTGTCCTACTTCCGAGGGTGTTTCCACCTTTTCTCAAAGAATAGGTCGGCATGACAGGGACCAAAGTCATTTTCTCCCATAAATGATATATTTTTATTTTGTTTTTATTTTTGTTCTCTTTTATTATTATTTTTGAAGATTAGAATGGTAGGAACACCATGTATCAGAACCATCCTCACCACCTTTGCTGCATCGAACGAAAAGGAAGGAAAGGGGAAGGGGAAAGTGGTTGCGAGGGGTTATCAGAACGAAACTACATCATCATGATTAGCAAGAGGGTTATCAGGAGCATTAGGTAAAGGCGATGTATTGGCCGCTATACAAGGAATGAGGAAGCTATCGATGGTGATTGTCAAGATCCCCAATGTGGGTAATACTTCTTGAGGTGATAGCCATTAATAAGTAAGGGAATCATCCAAAGCATCGACTGTCTGGACAAGCCATTAGAATCAACAATAAGTACCTTATAAGGACCCATCCAGCATTGTTGAAGCTTGCCTTGAAACTTTTCAAATCGAGAATCATTAGCTAGGGCTAAGTCTCCTTCCTTGAACTCCTCCTTAATGAAGCTGTCATGATAGGCCTTTCTGCAAGCTTGAGTAGCTTCCACGCACTATAGGGCCATCCTACAAGTCTCGTTGAGACACTCCAAATGCAAGAGATGGCATTGCAGGGACTTGTCCTCTCCCAAGTGTTCTTTGATGGCCACATGCAAAGAGGGTAGCTCGAGTTCAATAGGAAAGACGACTTTTATTCCATACACCAGTTGGAAAGGGGTTTGTCATGTAGCTACCTTATGGGAGGTTTTGTACGCCCGAAGGGCCTCTATAAATCGATCATCCCAATCACGACCATGTGCCACAGTTGTTTTGTTAAAATCTAGTAGAGGATGTGATTGGTAACTTTGACTTGGCCATTGGCTCCAGGGTAATAGGATGTGGACTTACGATGATGAAACTTATACAATTCTGTCAACTCTTCCATGATCTTGTTAAAGAAGTGAGTACCTCGGTCTTGACAAGCTCTAGGGGACTGCCAAAATGGGTAATGATGTTCTCGTATAAGAACAAGGCCACATTGTTGCCATCATCCCACTTCAGATCTTTAGCTTCACACCACTTGGTTACGTAGTCTGTATAGACCAATATGTATCTATTCTACTTCCTTCTAGTTGGCAGATCAATGGGGCCCATGAAATTAATCCCCACTTCTTGAATGGATTTAGGAAAAGAATAGGTTGCAGGGGCATGGAGCTAGATTTGGTAATCTTCCCCATTCGCTAATAAGCAACACACTACTTGCAGTAATCATAGGCATCCTTGTGGAGGGTAGGCCACCAATATCCTGTGAGAGCAAGGCCTTTCTGGTTGTCTCTTCTCCCGCAAATTATCTGACACTAGGCTCATCATGGCATGCTTTCAACACAATTCCTATCTCCTCTCTTGCAACACATCTTTGCAAGACTTTGTCCTTGCCTTTCTTATATAGATCTCCACCTAACAGGGTGTAGGGGGTTGATTCCAACAGAGGCTTCTTCTTCTCATGGCTCGAGATACCCGAGGGGTACTGTTGGATTTCCAGGAGGTTGTCTATGACTACATACCATGAGGTAACTATTTGAGCTAAAAACAAGGAAGCATTAGGAAGGTCACAATCATCTTTCTCTTCTTTAGCATCGCTTTGAGGGATTCACGACAAATGATCAGCCAGGACATGAGAGCGACTAGGTTCGGTAACCACTTCGAAGTTAAACTCTTGAAACAAAAGGAGCCATCTCATCATTCTTCCCTTCACATCATCCTTGTTCATCAGAAAGGATAGGACTTCGTGGTCTACATAGAATTTGAAGTGCATGGACCTTTTCCAACCCCTCACGTGCTTGTGCATTTACATCTTCATGAAACAATGTGGAGGGTACTTGTGATAGTGTTGGAATTTCTCCAAGGCAAACACCATTGCTAGACACTCAAGTTCTGTCACTCTATAGTTTCACTCCCTGTTGCTTACTTTCCAGCTTGCATAATAGATAGGTTGATCTAACTTAGAGGGGCCCTTTTGGCATAAGACTATACCTAGCCCTTCAACTGATGCATTAGTGTGCACATAGAACTCCTTTGTCCAATGAGGAGGCTACAGGATGGGTGCTTCAATCAAACACTGCTTTAGGGTATTGAATGCCTTGTCACAATCATTGGTCCATGTAAACTCGACATCTTTTCTTAGGAGTTTATGCAAAGGGACTACCTTTGTTGCAAAGTGCATAATGAATCTTTTGTAATAGCCCACATGGCCAAGAAATCCCCTCAATAACTTAAGATTGGTTGGAGCTATTAAGGCAACGATCTTCTCAATCTCAGTAGGATCTGTTGCTATCCCTTGTGCAGAGACAATGTGGCCTAGAATAACTCTTGATGAGATGCCAAATATGCATTTTTTGAGGTTGAGAGAGATCCCATTCTCTCTACATCTATCAAAGCAACCTCAACAAAAAGAGATATGTATTGCTAAATGATATTCAACACCTTTTTTATCTTAGAGAAGATTATTACTTGGCAATCCTTGCAGCATGGGCTCACAATGGTAAGAATTTTATAGGTTATGAAGAGGAATTGCTAGCAACTCTTGATGTTGAGGGAGAGAATTTTCAAGATAGCTCTATAGCTTTGCATTCTTGTATTAATCAGATCATGGAATATGAAAAGGGGGGAAACCTACAGAGAAAGAGTTCTTACAAATTTAGAAGAGACTTGGTATTGATAACATGGGGTATGAAGAGAAACTGAAGTCTCCATTAGAGGAGAAACCAAAAAGTTCAATAGATCTATACGATGATAGTCTTCTTGAAGAATATGAAAACCCTAAGGTATGAAAGATAATTCTAAGATATCCATTGTGATTTATATTAGAGTATGTTATGCATTATAGACAAATATTATTGGATATTTATCTACTGAAATCTTATACTATTGTGGTTTATTGTGTAGATAGAAATTGAAGATGCATACAACTTTCTAATTGGAAGAGCCAAGGGCTCAAGGCCATTGAACTACTCTATTTATTCCAAAACTGAGTGACACAAAGCCAAATATTTCCTTTGTTTTTGCTATCATGCAAAATGCATCTTCATTGAATATTGTGGATTAGAGTGATGTATATAAATCTTCTATTAACAAGGATGGAGTACGAAGTAGTGCATTGGAGACTCTAGACCCTAAGCATGAAGTTACTTCAATTCTTACTAACTCAACTAAGTTGAGCTAGCTAAATCCCAAAATAATTTAGATGAGGTTGCCTACTTGTCTGCAAATGAATGTTTGTCTCAACAAACACACTATAAGTTTGGCAGCCATCATCACTCGTTGGAAAGTGGCAGGAGCATTATAGAGCCCAAACGACATCACTCTGTAAGCATAGGTTCCCCATTTTGTTGTGAAGGTTGTTTTGGATTGGTCTTCTTCTATGATTTGAACTTGGTTGTATCCACTAAATCCATCCAAGAGGGAATAGAGCTCATGGCCTACCAGTGTGTCCAACAGTTGGTCTGTAAAAGGGATAGGGAAATGATCCTTCTTCGTGATCTTGGAATTTAGTTTATGGAAGTCCACACATATTTGCACTTTTTTGTTCTTCTTGGAAACTAACACAATGGGTGAAACCCATTCACTGTTAGCTACTGGATAAATAAACTCACCTTCAAAGAGCTTCAGTAATTCGACCTTCACTAGGGTAGAATAATTTGGATTCATGTGCCTCTATCTTTGCCTCACAGGTTTGGCATCAGGCTTTAGGTCAATGCGGTGCTCGCATACTATGGGATTAATCTCCTTTAAATCTTTATATGATCATGCAAACATGTCTAAGTTCTCCTTTACTAGGTCTCGCATGACTAGTATTTCTACTTTTGGAAGATTTAGACCCACCTTCAGGTGATATTCAGTGCCTTCAGCATCCACAAATGTCAATTGCTTTTCACCTTCCACTTTGCAAATGGATGTCCTACGGATTTCTTCTGCCGACTTGTTCAAGGGAGTGGTCTCCTCTTGTGATGATTTACTGGAACCAACTTCCTCTTCCAGTGGATATTTAGATTGCTCCTTGGGAAATTGAAAGGGTATCATTGAGATTTTAGGTTTGCGTTGGGGATGAGTTACTTCTTAGCTTGAGGATTCGTCTTTTGAGGATGCATCCAAGAACGTCACATTCAAGAACCTTCTATGTTCTGTTTGAGCTACCAAATTGGGGGTTGTTGGCAAGATGCATCATCATCATCTTTTTTTAGGAAGGGTGACTTTGGGCGACAACAACCACTGCTAAAGGAAAGTCTGTTCTTCTTAATTCATTTCTTATAAAGGCTTTGCTTATGACACGACTCATTAATCAGTCCAAAGGGTACATAATCATTCTGTCGAATATAAAGGGATCTTTTGCTTCTGAGGCTTCAGGAACTTCAAGAATCTCTTCCTCATTTCTGCCTTCTGCGAGTATGATAGACTCTTCTAGCTTGCTTTCATAATCTTCGTCTGCATTATCACTTTCATCCTCTTCAGATTCTATTTTTTCTTGTGTGGGGTCTCTGTAAGAGAAGAACAAGATCTCTGTTATATCTTCTACTTCTGTCTTTATCTCTGTCTCTACTCCTATCTCAATCTTTGGCTCTGTCTTTGCGACAGCCATGTAATAGGGAGAACATTACATCCATGCTTCTATCTCGCTGTCAGAGGTGATTTCAGAAGTCAATTTGGGTTCAGGCACATGAGGTATTCTCTCATGGACAAAGACTTTGCTTCCTTTCGATAGTTGGCTTATAGTGCCCAGTGTTAGGGATGGTGCCTCTATTTTCTTGGGAAATATATGTTTGATGGCCTCTTCGTCTCCCGACGTACCCTCTATTACTTCATTGGAGGTGTATGTTACGACTTTGATAGACGTAGATCCATTGCCTTTTTGTGATCCATACAACTTCATCACTACCTTGTTGGATCCTGTGCCTAGGGTTAGGGTTCCTTTGAACCAATCCGTCCTTGCTCTTGCTTCAATAAGCCAAGGTCTTTCCAACAGCAAAGGGTATGAGGTCCTATAGGAATTTGGTTTGACCACCAGATATGTTGGCCAATAATCTTTTCATCTGAGAGTTGTTGTATTTACATATGGGAGAATGCCCAACGATTTGATTCTACTTTGTTTTGCCAATATGATAAGCCACTGCATAGACTACATTCCTTGCAAGCCTAGATCCTTCATTGTCACATCCATCATTATATTTATTGATGAGCCTCCATCAATCAATGCGTCTGATATAAAACATCCTTCAATCCATTTTCCAATCTCTGGGGTTCTTGGATCTAGGAATTTATTAGCCACATCTACTTCGTTCACGGGTTTTGAGGCTCTATTGGACTTGGTTGCCATGGAGGGATCAATTCTTAGGCCTCTTCTTCTTGTCAGTATGCTTTTGAATTTCTTTTTACAGCTAGGAGACAACATCAACAACTGTTGGAATGTTAAGCTTGGTTTAAAAGTGTCTAGGTTTTTAACCAAATTATATTCTTTGATAGGATCCATAGGCTTTTCCAATTGGCTAGGGAATGGGGCCACATACACTTTTATCTTTCCTTTTTCTTCTAAGAGCGGCAACATTTGCTCTTCTTCTCCATGAGGAGGTACTTCAGTATCCTCTATCTCCTAGACCTCTGGTCCTATCCTTGCAACTATCTCTATGGCTCTTTGTGGCTCTGTATTGCATTGTTCTGTACTGCACTGTTTTGTTTCTCCCTAGGAAGGTTGAACGTCACAGTCTTAGCAGAGGGAACGTTCTCTTTGGAACTACAGTTTCTCCTTTTTTTGCACGCATTATTGCGACCACTTCCAATTCCACCAAATTAGAAGCAGGTTCTTGGGTCTTGAGTTGGGTATTAGGAGTAGCTTTCACAAGAGCTGGACTTGAACAATCTTTTGTAGTGTGACCTTCTCCCTTGCACTGACTGCATAAGGGCTTATAGTCCATAGACCTTCTAGGGTTTGGATAATCGGTGAGATATGACCCTTTTCTCCACATTTATAGCACTCCACCTCTGATCTTTGGCCACTTCCAGATAGTCGTTCTCTATAACTCTAAGAGGGAAAACTCCTTGGACCAAAATTAGAACCGAACTCCCTAGGCATTGATCCAATGTCCTATGTTGTCATTTTGGATTCCAAAAATTTAAATCTTGCATCTTCATCTTTCATTCTTCTTTCATGCATCTCTTTCAAAGAGCAGATATCTTTTGTATATCTCTTCCTCAAACATTATGAACAAAAAGCTCTAGGAATGGTTGGTTTTTGCGTACATTCAATGGCTAAATGTCTCACTTGATGGCACTTTCCACACCATATATTAGAACGCATCACATCTCTCCCACCTCTCGCAAGACTGGATATATTGGCAATATTTGCCTTTAGTGTATGTAGCTGTTGTGTAATCACATCCATAAGCACCTCGATACTTGTGACTGAGTTGGATAGGCAATCCTTCAGATTTTCACCTCCTAGAGTACTTGTAGTAGGGTTTTGGGAAGCTTTTGTGATTACTACATACACTAGTTGGATGATCTAAAGGGTCCTTTGTTCTAGTTTTGATTTAGAGCTCTTGTTGAGACTTGGGGTTAATGATTCTAGTTGGTAAGGTTCCACTGTTGTTGAGTCGCCATTGGAGAAACTGTTTAAGGCCGCTATTCTTGTGGTTGAACCATCATTTGAGGCATTGTCATCTGTGGCCCCATTGCAGATTAGGTGCATTGTACTGTAGCACTATTTGCATCTGGGGGTAGGGGTAGGGAATTGTCCCTAGGATTACATTTGGTGGGTATACCATTCCTGGCATGGGAGGAGATAAGACTCCTCTTCCTGAGGTCATTGACAACCTTGCTTCAACTTTGTCATATAGTCTTGCACCTTCCACTACAGCTTGCAGATTGACTGGTCTTCTCAATTCCATGAACTTGTAAACTTCTAGTTGTAGGCCTCTGATCAAAACTCCCTTCTAGATGCCTTCATCCAAATGATGGCTTGCCCATCTCTTTAGTATGGATTCCATTCATGAGACATAAGCTTCTACTCTTTCTCTAAAGGACTTGCTTAGGTTCAGGAACTCCTCTCACATATGCTCTTCAAAACCTTCACACCTTAATTTAATGAGGAAAGCACACTTCAGGTCGTCCCATGTGCAAAAAATTCCTACTGCTTGTCTCTTATACTACTAAAATTCCGCACCTTTGAAAGTGGCGTGGAATATTGCTAATCAATTCTTGAGGGTTCTAGCATTGTTAGCCACACATGCTACCATAAACTATGCTACATGAGGATTAGGATCTTCATTATACTCTTCCTTAAAAATGGGCAATGGGATTACATTTGCTGGCCTGTCATCAATATTGCCAGGACAAATTTGATTTGGAAGGGGACCTTGAGTTGCCATGGGGACTTTTGTAAAGAGTACTTTTAAGGCATCAAAGGAGGCTTCTGCTGCAAGCTCATTCTCGGCCTTGATTTTTTTCTTCTCTCTTCTCACATACCTCTGGACTCGTTCTAGTGCTTGCCTCTTGATTGCGTCATTCATCAGGGGTTGGCTCCAACCAGTTGGACTGTACTAAACAAAACAGAATTAGAGGAGGCTTCAGTCTCTAGAGGACTCTCTGGCCAACATCTCTTTTACTTCTTGCTTTTCTACATCTCTAAATTCAGCTTTCAAATCACTATAGAGAGGAAGGTTTTCCATTCTGAAGGTATCAAAACTCATTCTTTAGGATCTCCCACTTGATGATGTTTGGGAACTTCTCAATGAATGCCAGATCTTCCATGGATAATCATTCTTCCTCTTTTTCTACACTTTGGTTTGTTCCCAAACAATTTGCCACCAAGATGCATGTCTCTATTGCTTCAACAGAAAGAGAAAATAGTCCACCACATAGAGCCTACATCATGATAGTAATATGTTTCTGCCATTGTGGGATGAACTTCTTGTGGAAAGTGGCTTTGGCAATGAGAATCTCCAATTCTTCAGTGGTAGAAGAAACTTTACAAACATCCATTGAACTCTTCTCTTCTTTGCAATGCCATTTTCTTCATTTTCAACCTCTTTTGATGCTTGTTGATGGCAGTGTTTTCCTCGGCTGCACACCAAAAGCATGGAGCCCCAAAAGGAACACCAAGGAAATAGGGTTTCTACTCCAAGAAAATCTATATTGTAACATTAATAACTATCTTTTTCATCTTTTATATGATCTCAACAAAGAAAACAACACCAAGAACAAGTAATCTTCACACAGCTTCATAGAAACAATTCTCCCACGGCTTTAACTTTAACAAAATCCATAATTCTTTTCATATTCTTCTTAGGATTCTTTGATAGACGTGAACCATCAGAACCTATCAGAACATCATAGAGTCTCATATCTGTGTACTGAAAATCATCATGAGCTTCCAAAACATAACCAACCTCATTCAAAAAACTTTCAAACACTTTCAAAACAATCAATCATCATGTAAAATCCTTCAAAAATCAACCATTTAGGCCTCAAAAAGAACAAAAATAAAAAACCAAGTCATTTCAACATTCAACATAGCAAAAGAGGATTTTGCCCTCTAAATGGTATTTCTGTTGTGTTTCTATATTGTAAATGGATTACCATGATCCTATCCCTTAAACAAGATGAAAAGAACCCTTGTAATGTAGGACTTTAGTCCCTTGTAAAGAAAGTTTACTTTATATATTATTTTGGGCTTGGATTT
Source organism: Lygodium microphyllum (assembly GCF_053477565.2). Classification (NCBI taxonomy): domain Eukaryota; kingdom Viridiplantae; phylum Streptophyta; class Polypodiopsida; order Schizaeales; family Lygodiaceae; genus Lygodium; species Lygodium microphyllum. The sequence continues at coordinate 93,355,226 of NC_141158.1, read as the reverse complement.
TTTCTACCTATACTTCTCCTTGTAGCTACATACAAGGGCATAAGTTTTTTGTCTCTATTGACTCATACCAATGTTGTTGAAAACAATTTGCATAGAGTCATCTATACATGGATAAAAGTTTTACATCAATTGGTTAAATCACTAGGGCATTGGTTAATCCAAACGATATGATCAAGAATTCATAGTGACCATATGTAGTGCTAAATGTAGTTTTTTGAAAATCCTACTCTTTGATTTGAATTTCATAATATCCAAGTATCAAGTCTATCTACAAAAAGGTATTGGCTCTCAATCGAGGAGTTCATTGATCCTAAGTATGGAGGATGCATATTCATGACCATTAGTTGGATTAACTCCTTTGAAATTAATATAGACCTTGAGGGATCAATCTTATTTACTATAAAGAATGATAGGATTTCCCCAATGAGAGTCACTCAATTGAATAAACCCTTGTTTAATTAGTTGTCTCAATTATTCCTTAAGCTCAACAATTGAAGGTACATACATCTTATATGGTATTTAAATTAGATATGGGTTTGGCTCTAGGAATCATCACTATCTTGGGATCAACCTCGCTATCTGGGAGTAGCTATGTCAGATCTTTAGAAAAGACATCATCAAAATCATTAATCCATGTGTACCTTGGTTTTTTAAACCTTTTGTAATCTAATCATGTAGACCAATTGTCTCTTTTGCATCCCTTCTTGAAGTGCTCCCATTTTGGATAGGTAGACTCTAGTCCTTATAGCTTTCCCTTGAGTCTTTATAGTGTTTCCTTATAAGTCCAAGTACTTCTTCTTTGATACATAGGATATGAGCTATATTCTTTTTTAGACAATCAATGCCCAAGATGCAACCATAGCATCCGAGTGGTAGGACTCAAAATTCAACTTTGGTTTTCTAGCTCTCTAATTCAAAATGAAATTTACCTACAACTTTATTAGAGTTTATTTTTGAAGTAAGAAAAACATGAGTGATTCCACAATCAATCAATATCTTAAAAGACTTACCCATATATTTCATTAAAGTTTGATAGAAAAAATTAGTGATTAGCTCCTTATTTCCAATACTTGCATGTGTGCTTTCTTTTTTTATTTGATCACCCAAGCTATACTTGTAATGTCCCGCACTCCCCATAGGACCCCCCCCTTAGGACAAACATTTTCAAAAATTTTTAAAAATTTTTACCCCCTCTCTCTCCCCCTACTGACTGCATGGCAGGGAGAGAGAGAGTGTGTGGAAGTAGCAAGCAGTGGGGGGCATGTAGCCCCCCAATTGGCGGATGGCACCGCCGTCCCACCTCTCCCCCTCTCCACTATAAACCTCTCCCTCCCCTCCTCCGTTGCAGGCACCCGGGCTCCTCCGATTGGGTAGTAATGTCCCCCCCTATCATTGTTACCTAGTCCAGGTGAAGAAGAAGAAGGGTGAGAGAGAAGAGAGAGAAGAGGAGGAGGAGAGAAGGAAGAGAAGGGAAGAGGAAGGGAGAGAGAGAAGAGTGAGAAGAGGAGGAGAAGAGAAAGAGAAGAAGAAGGGTGAGAGAGAAGAGAGAGAAGAGGAGGAGAAGAGAAGAAAGAGAAGGGAAGAAGAGTGAGAGAAGGAGAAGGAGAGGAGGAGAAGAAGAAGGGTGAGAGAGAAGAGTGAGAAGAGGAGGAGAAGAGAAGGAAGAGAAGGGAAGAAGAGTGAGAGAAGAAGAAGGAGAGGAGGAGAAGAAGAAGGGTGAGGGAGAAGAGAGAGAAGAGGAGGAGAAGAGAAGGAAGAGAAGGGAAGAAGAGTGAGAGTTTTTGGCTAGCTACTTACCATGGCCCCCAAGCGCAAAGAAGGAGTGAAGACCACGGGAGCTACCCTAGTTGCTCAAGGGAAAAGTACAGATGGAATTCATGGTGCAGTTGGAGCCTTTGGAATTGCGGCCATTAATAGAGCACCGAGTATAGTGAACGTGGGAATTAGCACAACTCCAGACCCCGTCTCACGGAACCAGGTTCTCCTTGGCCTAGAGAAGAACTATTGATTTCATTCCGCCACATGAAATAATAAGGGTCTCATAATATGTCACATAAAATGATAGACTTTCACTTAGTTTAGTGCATGATTTGTTAACTATAATTCATGGTTTACATTCGTGATTAAAATAAATACATGAAATGCTAGTTTCCATTCATAGGATGCAACCGCTTAGAAGCATAGAGAACTTGTCATCTATCTTGCATTCCACACGAAAGATAGGTCTTGATCTTGCTCAAAAAGGTTGTCTTATCATATGATAGCCAATGTTTATGCTTGGAGACCGCATGAAATATTAGGGAAAAATTGCATTTAGGATACTAACAGGTTCTTAGACTTTCATGCATCACTTACAAGGAAAGATTTTTATGCATTATATGATTATCTTTTACCTATGTTAGAGCACAGAGGTGATAAGTGAATTGAGTTTAAACTTTTATATACTCAAGTCACATGAGACCCTGCACTTTAGGAACATGTACTCATTGCCAGATATGAAGAGAGTTAAAGTTTATTTAGGCTGTACTAATATACTAAACACACCATGTGCATGTGAGATAAGTTTAATTAGAAAATTCTGCATAGCATTGCACTAAGAGAGGATTGAAAGAATGTATGATAAAAGATTACCAAGTATGTTAAAAGACGTGCAAAGAATAGAGGGTTCACAACTTGGAACCCTAGAATAAAACCCAAGGGAAAAAGAGATTCAAAAGAAGATTGAGTGATTAAACACACGTGCTATGAGTTGTTCTTAATGATCTTGTCTTAGATTATTGGAATTGGATACCCTCCTAATTTAAGCTAAGCTAGTAAGCTGACTCTAAATGGAATGTTGATCAAGGCTTATGCTTGGTTGTCTTGAAAAGGATAATTCTAAGTGAATTTGGCTGGTTGCCTTGGCAAGAGGAAATCCTACTAAGGACAAGTGGTTTATAAGCAAAGTGATTGCTTGATGTAGAAAATGATATTTTCTTGATTGGAAATGAAAGGGATGTTTTCCTTAGTAATTGTTTGTAAGCTGGGTGCTTCAGCTGTGATTGATTCCCTAAAGGAATAAGTAAGGAAGGATGGTGCTAGCTACCCCCCGCAAGCTGCCAAACCCTAACCAAGGGGGTTATGAATTCACGTCGAGAATGTGAACCGAACCCGCCGCGAGAGGTCTCTCCGTGGAAATTACTTGGAGTAGGAGGATGCTTGGGTGCAAGTGGGGGCTCTGGCCATAAATCCCAATGTCTCCCAGCCCTACACAAGTGTTCTATGTGACTTGAGATGGGATCTCGAGACCTTGATACTAGTTACAAGGCGGAATCTTGGGAGGATAAACCTTCGGGTTTTATTGCTGGGAGACGGAAGGATTTTTCTGCGGAGGCAAAAAGGAAGACTTAATTCTTCTGTATGGGTAGGAGGCAAACATTAATCTTAAGATAAGTTAAGGAAGTGTTTGATCTTGTTTTATCTTGTCTTCATGTCAGTGCCCTAAGTTACATAAAGGAACCTGTGACTAACGGGTTAATTAAGGAAGCTGCTTTTATGTGTCAAACATAACGTGATAGGTAATTAGATAACTAAAACAACCCTCGAGAGAAGCGTGGTGGATGTGACCAATGGGTCTATCCTACGGAAGGGTGGTCTCAGTTAGCCAAGAGCTTTCCTCAAAAGGAAATGTTAACGAGGAATGTTAGGGAAGGACGGACGATGACCTTAGATAATGTTGGTTAGAATCCTGATTCATACCATTTTAGGGGACCGGAATGGGACTATGCCCTATGGGCAAAGAGGTCGAGCGATGCATCCCTCTCATTTCCCATTCTCTTTGAACCAAGTGCGGTATGAGTGTGATTGGGTCTAGTTGTATCTACGCAAAGTGGAGCGGTTGTGGACCGACGCTAGAAGGCTGTTAGGAAGACTCAACTTCTAGGAACCCGGACTTCAGGTCGATTCTAGTGGGAATGGCTAGATAAGTTCCGTTGCGGGGCAGACTCAAGAGACCCTAGTTGGCAAACCCGTGTCATTCCTTGGGAGTGTCGGGCAGCGTCTTCTAGATTGATCTCTTGATGGGCTGCTAAGACGTGTCCCGCGATTTGAGGGTCAGGCACGTTACAATACTCTATTTCTTCTAATTGGGCTATCATGGAATTAACTAAGGCTTTGTGTGATCTTCCTCACTTATGTCATCTAATGTTGTTAGCAATACTTTGTGATGGCTAAACTTTAGGAAGTTTGATGTGCAAGTGTCTAATTTATTTTATGATGGATTATTATTATTGGAGTGCTTGAGCAATTATTTTTTAGTACATATAATATCTCTATAATTCATGGACATATGATTATCATGGTTGTATTATTTTATGAGAGCTAGGATCACTCATGGGCCTACTATGTTTACCAACCATAATTGTATTTGTCACACCTACAACTATTGTGTTGGTTGGGCACATGAATTTGTGACTGGAATAGAGCAAGCTAAGTCTATTTAGGTTAATAACAAACCATGCTTCAAGGATTGAATAACCTAGATCCCACAAAGTGGATACGACACCCAAAAGAGGGCAAAAACCCTAATTCGTAGTGGTAGAAACCCTAAAGTGCAAAAGGGATGAAAACCCTAGAATGCAAAGTGGAGCACAAATGTTAAAACACAAATGGGGGACCACTCTAGCTAAATAACCCTAGATAAATAATATTAATGGGCTACCACCCTAGAGAATATAACCTAACACTAATCCTAGTTTGTTTCTATGTAAGGGTGGAAGGGTCTCAGTTATATTAAACCTTTTGGTGCATCCATGCTATGGAAGGTCTATCAATGCAACTATTTAAGACTTTAATTCTCTTCTCTATTCTATCATATTGCCTCCATTATTGATAGTGAGTGAGTTAGAGTTGTGTTGAGCAAGGGGACTGAGGGAAGGTGAATATCTTAATCAAATTTTTACTTTTTCTTATTCTTCTATGTTAGCTTCTCAACTCATTTATACACTCAGTGATGGATGCAAAGGAGCAGTGGCATCAATTTGTGTTTCCTTGGGTGACGGAACCATCTTTGAGATTTCAAGCTTTCAAACTACAATACAAAAATGTAAGTTAGTGAGTTTATTATAGATAGAGAGGGGGATGCATGGTTAATTAAATAATTTGAGTATTGAGAGATTCTTACCAAATCAATTTGTAGCCTTTGAAATAATAGAATTCCATACAATGTCCCGAGTATTGTGCATTTAGCCCAACATTCTAGTTCCATTGTTAAGACAAAGGGTGGAAAAATAGTCAAGGCTCTTGCACTCCTACTATGTTGTAGAATAGGAGGCTTGTTGGCTTAAGTGGATGGGATTGATGGGGTATCGAACATCCACACTTGTGACTTGCTTACTTTGAAACACACGCGGGTAGTTTAGAAAGGCTGAATCAAGAGGAACTAGTTCATTGGATTGCGATTGGAAATATTCAATTTATTAGACTAGATGAAAACATAAAACCTAAACTCAAAAACATATAACACTAAAAAAAACACAAAAATGCCAAAATTTAAAACACAGAACTCAAAACTCAAACTTTTCTTGATTAAACAAACCATGTGACATTATTGTGGATTGAAAATACATCATGCTTATCATGCTTTTTGGATTGTGTGTGCATTGAAGTGAAAATAACACAAAAATAAAAAATGCAAAACACAAAATGCAAAACTCAAAACTCAAAAATCAACTTTTCTTACTTGAAAAATCCATGTATCAATATTATAGGTGCAACCTTCTTATTATGGATAATTAATAGTTGAGAGTTGTAATTAGGAGCTAGAACTAAAGCGGGAAATGAAGTGGTGTCAGAGTTTGCTAAGAAAAAGTAGATGACCCGAAATATGTTGAAAGTGTCAGTTTGTCAATCATAGTTCATTAGACGATCCATTTAAAGAGGTGCAACTTTTGCATTACAAAGCATGTACTTGATCTAGAAGCCAAAAATAGCATCTAGGTAGCCAATTTAGTAGAAAACGATGCCAAGAATATGCATGTGTCTTCAAATCTTGAATGCGAGTATTTGGCCTTTGATTTTAAGCAAACCACTTGTGAATAGTGTGAAAACAAAGGGTTGAATGAGTTTTTTAACTCATTAAGCTAAACAACCCACAAATCTTCATTTGGGGAGGGGGGAAGGGCACAAGTTTTTTGGTGCCTCCTCATTTTGGCAAAAAAATGGATTTTGCAACTAGTGCAATCAATGAAAACCCTCCTCGGAATGAGATGCGACAATTCTTTACTATCCATCACTTCAAAAATCGTGCAAAATGATGCATTCTTCAAGGAGATTCAAATATACTCTTTTTGTCTCCTCTTTCTCTTTCACCATAATTGATGTTCATGTGGATTGAGAGGATCAGGGGAAATGGATGTTGATTCATGGCAAGATGTAAGAAATGGAGTGAGGGAGGATGAAGGTGGTTAGTAGCAGTTGTGTGGGGTGCTAGTAGGCGATGTATACATCTTCAAAATCATGAGAACTTTAGTGGTTTTCTTGTGGTAAGTCATATTATTAAAGAAAATTCAATTCTATTATTATTTTTGTCATGAAATTGAGATGTATATGGGCTAAAATTCAATATGGAAGTGATATGTGTTGTGTTTAAGGGCTAGAAGCTTGAAATTTTAAAATGCATGGCTGCATAATGTAAAAATTAATTATCTAGTACAGCAAAATATGTAAAATTGAGAAATATGATGGTGATTGATAAAATCTGTAAAAGTAATGGTGCATGTTTGCAAAATGATGCATGCTAGTTACCATGGTTGTGTTTCTCTATTTTGAGATAAAAATTTATGGAATTATTAGTATTTATATAAAAATAATTGAATTTTTTTATGAAAAATAGGAAAATTTTATTAAAAATATATTTTAAATCTAGAAAAATGGAACCCTTTATGTGTGTAAATCGAGGTGAAGTAGTCACCTATATATGGGAAAATCCTTATGCTTGGAGCTGGAATGGCTAAAACGTTTAATGTCTATAAACACAGTATTTAGATAGAGTACTTCATATTATCTAGATGCTCTTGGCTACTATGAGACCATGAGGATTGTTTAGTCTGTGTAGGAGCCCGAATAGAGTCTTAGAGCCACTGTCAAGCCTATTTTTGATCTTGATAGTAGTGGTGCATTTGCTAAGTGCTGCTTATAAGTGGTAGTTTTCTAACCTTGGTTGAAAAGGGATTTAAAATTTTATAATCTTAAAAATTAGTGTTAACCCTCAGACGAAAAAGGTGGAAAATCCAGAAAATCTAAAGCAAAAGACAAGGCCAAGGAAAAAGTGAAACAGAAGACAAAGGCGCACCAAGAAGAATTTGGAAACACAAGAAGTGTAAAAAAGTCCTAGATTAAGGAAAAAGCTGCACATGAAAAAGTGCAAGTCAACACTTTTGTAAAAGAGCGCAAGGCGCACCATGATTAATTTTAAGAGTGTCGTGCAATTTGTAAAGGTAGATGGGCGGTAGGAAGGAAGCTAGGAAGATAGGAGGACAATGGGAAAAAGGTCCTAGGCCACAACCGACCATGCAAAAAGGGGGATAAGGGGATGACCGCCCAAAAGGGATTTAGGGTTTTGTATATAAAGTTGAAAAGTGAATGAGAAGCTCATTCTTGTGTGTGGCCAAAAGTAGCTCTCTTATTCTTATTCTTATTCTTCTTCTTGCTTGCTTGAGCTTTTGCTTGAGAGAGGGAGTGTGAGAGTGTGAGGTAGTGAGTGTGTGAGGGTGAGGGACCTTGGTGGAGAAGCTCTCCATCTTCTCCTCTTCTCTTCTCTTCTCTTCTCTTCTCTTCTCTTCTCTTCTCTTCTCTTCTCTTCTCTTCTCTTCTCTTGCTCGTGGCAATGGAGCTTGGAGCATGGAGCTTGAGGATGGAGCCTTGCTTGAAGCTTGCACTTGGATTGTGGAGCTATCGGAGTGCTCAGGAGAGGATGCAACTTGATCGGGCATGGAGGCAAGCTCACTACACTTGTAGAGATGGATAGTGTGTCTGCTATGTGAGAGGTAGCCATTACTGCTAGACTTGGAACACTTGAAACAATAAGCAGTGGGTCTTGGAAGTCGAACGCCTTTACATTTTGGTTCTGTTGTTGAGACAACGGATTCAAGCCTTGAGCACTTGCACGCTTCGAATCCAACATTGAAGTAGGGTTTTCCCCAAATCGGTGCTTGAGGTAGATAGGTAGGAAGCGAGGGAGTTTGAAGATATATTCGCTCTCCTTAGCAAGTAGGTTTTTGGTTTTTTGGATTTGGGAAAGCAGGTTGGAGTAGTGTAGGTGTCTTCTTTATGATTTTTGTTTACATTTAGGTAGGATAGGAGCAAAACAGTATGAACACACACAATAGGGTTTTTGCTACTATATAACAGGCTAAAATAGAGAAAAGAAGGGCAAAAAATGAAAATTTGGGTTAAATGCTGGTAAGAGGAGCAAGACTAAGGTGAGTGCAGACTTAGGCAGGGCAATAAGAGGCCAAGAGTGGCAAGAGAGACTTCATTTTGGATCTCAATGATTAGGGAGAGCTAGAGAGAGAGAGAGAGAGAGAGAGAGAGAGCTGTAGGTCTAGGCCTACATCAGATCGATCGGAGCATATCGGGACTTTTAGTGAGATTCACATACAAAATGCCCTTGGCCTACACTCCTCCTTGATTCTTGAAAGTTCTGGTAGCTACTAGTGACATCTATATTTAGATTTTTGGCAAATAAGTGATCGACACGCATTTCGGTCGACGAAATCGAACACCCACCATAGTGTCTGATTCCCAGAATCGAATCAAGAAAACTGTGCAATTTCCAAAATCGGACAGTTGGACAAACCCACCTGGTCCAATCAGGCATCTTGTCCAATTTTGAAAATCGAACAACCTAAAATCGGACCACTTGGACTCGAACCATTCGATTGCGACAATCAAACGACAAAATCGGGCCAATCCATCTTGTTTGATCGGACATACACTGTCAGATTTTGAAAATTGGACAATCCCCCAATCAGACCATAAAAAATTGGACGCTCTAAGATTGGACATCCCATAATCAAACGTCCAATTACTAGAATCAAACTCCCAGAATTGGACACTCCAAAATTGGATACTTGTCAAATGGGACCTCCGATCCCTAGAATGGAATGCACAAAAATCGGGCACACGAAAATCAGACCATTGGACGTCTGATTCTGATAATCAGACTCCTGAGAATCGGACCTCTAAGAAGCGGATAGAAAACTATCAAAATCGGACAAGTGAATAGAATACAAATTTGACATATCTAAACCCTGAAACCAACCCAAAGACCGTATAGAGCCGAAAGCACATAATAGATCTATCATTGAGCTAAAATCTAAAGCAAGTAGTTCAAAACTTGGCTACGAACGGTCCTTCAAATCACGCATGGTGTTTAGCGTAACGGCCCTGTGGATTGAGGGAGACTACCCCCCTAGACCACCGCAGAGGGGGCTCTACCCCCTCCACACCTCCCCCAAGTAAGTTGGAGAGAAAATGCAGGCCGCGACAGGTCCTCCAAAAACACAATATTAGTGAGTTTGGGAATCTCCCAATTCCCATTTTTTGAATACTAAAAAGATGACACCCAAATAACATGCCCATAAGTTTCTCAAAACCATATAATGTGACCTATCATTGGAAAGCGTAGGAAAAATGGAATCTATTGAGCTATAGTGCGCTCAATTTGGAGTTATAGTGTTCATGTTATGACAAATCCAAAGATTTGACCACGTGTCCCAAACTTATGGGAAATTCCCATATTCCCTAATATGGTGTTCAAATTACATCCTAGGGTAGTAATGGATCTACACAAGCATAGATTCTCACTTGCAAAACATCAACCAAAAGCCCATACCCAAACAAAGACAAATAGAGACCCTAGAACCTCAGTGGGCCAATCTAGTAAACAAGGGAAAAAGGCCACACCACATGTTGCATTCAAACTGCATATAGTCAAAGTAGAATTAAACAACATAAAGCTACAACTATGAGGATGACTGGACATGACAGTCCTAATAATAGATGCACCTTCAATAACACTGCACAGATGACCCAAGATATTAGTAGAGAATCCAAATCTATCTATGTAGTTGAGGACTCAAGGGCATGTATAAGAAGGCTTGAATCTATAAGCCAAGACCTGAAAGATGAAGAAATAGTACCGCTTGCTTATCTTAGGGTCAAACTCACCACAAAAACAGAGCATAGTGTCGATGCTCTCATCGATGAAGGAGCAAATTTTAATATCTTAACCTATGAAGCATGGACTTGACTAGGCCAACCAAAGCTCACACCAACTAATGCAACTCTTAATCCTTATGGAGGACACCCCTCAAGCACTTATAGGGAAGTGCAAAATCCTTGTAACTATTGAAAATGAAAGTTTTCCTATCCTATTCCATATTCCTCCCAATAGTCCTAATTATGGAAAGGAAACCCTCCTAGGAAGACTTTTCAAAAGGGTGACAAATTGTGAGGCTGATTATGTAGCTCAGAGGATACACTTGACACTACCGGGTGTGAGGATAATCACAACCTTTAGTAGGGGTGACCTCATCAAACCTCAAGGGAAAGGCAAGGAGCATTATGACATACTAGGCAAGCCTAATAATGAAAGCAAGGACTTGTTGAAAGAGTTGATACAAGCACATGTTGAACAAAGAGAACCAGTGAGCGAGGCCATGCTTGAAATAAGGAGGTTAGGAGACAATGCCAAGGGCAGGCTTTGGACTTACAAATATCATAGAAGACCACGAAAGAAGACCAAGCCTTATAGATGAAGGTATTGATGAAGAGCCAGCACAATGCCGTGATGGATATCCAAAGCATTGCTATGTGCTCAAGGGTATTACGTAGGTAATCGATGGATTTGGGTACCAAAACCCCCTGCTAAACCACCTCTGTCAAGCTGAAGGCCAGATTGTATCAAAAGCAAATAAGTGCAAGAGGAAATCTAGATGAAAATCCAAGTCTTCACTCAACAAGGTTGGAGTGGCTGAGCCCCTCACGATTGAAATCAAGAAACCAAACAAGACTATTCGAAAGGTAGATCCTTAGCCTAGCATGCTTAACAAGTAGATATCAAATGTAACTGTTGGGTGTGCACAAAGACCACTAGTGTCCAAGGAGACTTTGAATTCCCAAGAGGATAAGGAGCACCAAAAGCACAATGCTACTCATGATAAGACTGATTTCTCAACAAAGCAAATGGCAGAGTGGTCTAACAGCCATGCGCAAATCCAGTAGTGTGAAGTCTTCCTAGGATTCCCAAATCTCCTACACCTTCTTGTCCAAAATGGACATAGGAAGCACGAAAATAGTCATCAAGTATGCTTTCTCAATCCCTATCTCAACCTCCATTTGAGCTTCCAAATGTCCAAGATGTGGGACATGATACCACATCTAATTATCAGCCTAAGAATATGCCTATGCAATCCACTGTAACCAGCTCAATTGATGCTCGATCTGCACAAGTGAATGCACAAAGGGCAACAAAGACACAACCACTTCTGATCTATTTAAGGACTTGACATCATCGTCTACCAATAGTAGCCAATCCACTAAACTAGCTACTACTACTTCCAATCAGCAATCACAGCAGTCATAGCCTTTGGCCGTCGTGATGATGCCCCTTGCGGAACGTGCCCTTAGCAATTCACCTATAGAAGAGATTTCGCAACCAACATCCTTGACACCTCTAGTACTTCCAAAGCACCTAAAGCCTAGGCTTGAGGAGAAATCTCTCGAAGATTTGGCCAAGGAGATGACACATTTGACCAATGAACCAGAGATGAAGTGCATGATGAAGCTTGATCACAAGCTAATAGAGCCATCACATGTGCCTACGTCCATGTGGACATTGGAAGGCCAGCACCAGAGCACACAAGGCTCATAGCCAAACCCCTAACTTGGAATGAGCAACAACATTTTTTCTCCCTCTATGTAGCTATTACTGAGGAAGTCATAAAGGGTATCCCAAAGGCCACAGCTAGAGAATTGCACCTGATACCCTCACTCTATACTGGTCAATGTGAGACAAATAAGAAAAAGATTGAAGCAATCAAACAAAAAGGGAAAGGACAAGGTGAATTTGTGCAGAAATGGTACTCCAATCAAAGTTTGGTAGCCAAAATTGGCCATCGACTAATGACGCTTGTCGAGCAAAGGGAATGTTAGAAATGCGGGATCTAGAGCATGGCAAAACCGGAAGCTATGGAGGATGGAAAAAGAAGTGTAGACTCATGATGGAAAGGACACTGTTTGTTACACAAGTGAATTAGGTTCCAAGATTGAGACTTGGACTCATAAACACAATCTTGTGTATGTGGACAATGACATTGACACTTTACTGAAATGAAAAGAGTACTATCATTGCATTAAGAAAGGAAGCAAGTACAATGCTTTATAGGAAAGTAGGAAACTGCAGTAGGCACCATTGTGCATATGGGATAAGTTAGCCTGCATATCCTTGACCCTGAGACTCCATACAAAGAGGCTGTTTGAGTGTGATTGCTGATTCTCAACACCTCTCCTCAATCACAACTAGTAAAGGCACAAAGTGTGTAGAGGTTGTAATGAGAACCACCTGCAAAGTGTGGGCATACCACAGACATGGCAAAACACCAGAGGCTGTCGCAGAAAAAGCTAAGTGTGGGTACCATAAACATGGTGGACATCCAGAGGCTGTAACAGGGGCCTCACAAAGTGTACAGGGACTGTAATGCCAAGTTACATAAGGAGTTTACAAGGCTTATGGCAGGAAGCATTAGGGTAAGGACAATACAAGGTTATTAAAACAGTCTATCAGAATTATGAGAGTACAAGGACTGATGAGTCTTGTCCTTCCGATCCTGGTGGTCTTCATCTTCATCTTCTTCTTCCTTTGCTCCATTTTCTTCTTCTTCTTTGACTGCGACTAGATAGGCCTTTTGGGATCTCTTTCTTGCGTGGCAGAACTTCTCGGTGTGTCCGATCCTTTTGCAGAAGTCACAAAAGAGCTGATCCTTCTTGCCTTTGTACCTGTTGCCAACATATAATGCATGCTCATCTCTAGAGGTACTTGGTTCTTCTTTAGTTCTTAGCTTCTTTTCTTCTTCTAACAGTGATGCCTGGATATCAACAAGTTCAGGATTTGGCATGTTGATTAAAGTTGTTGATACATTATTATATTCAGGAGGCAAGCTCTTAAGTAGAACACCGATGCAAACATCTTCATCCATTTTAATGTTTATTCCTGCAAGTTGGGTTAGGAGTCCTTCCATGTAATTAAGATGTGTGGCAAGTGATGTGCTGGACTTCATTTCAAGCCTGAAGAACTCAATCAGGAGACCATACTTTGATGATTTAGATTGTGCACCGAACAGGGTGTCAAGTCTTTTCCATGTATCCTGTGAGGTCTCACAGTTATCCACATGGTGGATATAACTGTCGTCTAGCTCCAATTTGATAATGGCCTGGGCTCTGTCATCATTCTTTTGCCAAGTAGTTGCAAGGTCCGCGTCCCGAGGTTTCTTCTCTTTGCCATTTGTGATGGCCCAGAGACCCTTCTTCATCAGGATGAGCTTGATGCGGGTTTGCCAAGTGTGGAACCCGACTCCTTTGAATCGAGCATTTGGAGAGTCTTTGCCCATGTTAGATTTACGGGAACAGTAGCAAATCAACTTCAGACTTTATTAGATTTGAGCAACAGAAGAATTGATTGAGAGACACAAGTGCTAAAAAGCACTAACTGAGTGTCAATGAATACCAAATCTGCAAAAGTCTTTTACTCCAAGTGATCTTTCGTCTTTTACTCCAAGTGATCTTCCCCTTCTTGATTTGATGCTGATGCCTTCAGATCTGAGTGACAGTACTTTAATGAACTTCAGAGAGTATTGCTCAGTGATTAAAATCACTGTTGATAACTTCAGTGAGAGAAACAGTGAAAAATGTCAAGATTTTGAAGCTTTTGGCTATGGTGGAATTAGGGTTTCTGAGACAGGGGCCTGGTTTTTTCAACATTGCAGGAGCTATACTTGATCATTTTAAAAAATTTATGTCTAGGAAGCTGACTTCATGGGCTATCATTGCCCCATGGAAATCGTGCAGATCGCGGACAGCACGGCGCACGCAGGAAGCTCGAACAGACACGGCGCAGATCTGGACAGCGACAACGAATTTCTGCAATGCTGGAGCTGTAGACCACCAATGTTGGTGTTTAAAGTGACAGGAGGCAGCGCCCTGAGCCAAGGAACATTTCTCCAGAAGAAATCGTGTTGAAATTCTGCCTGTGGAGGGAGATCAAGAAGCTCCAAGTGAGCTGGGTCCTGTTGGCTATGGAGGACACCCAAAACAGAAGCAGAGAAGATTGACAATGCTGAGCTCCAAGGTGTATAATGCTTAGGTGTGAGGTGCCAATGAGGAGGACTTTATGTTGGGGAAGATTCCCCCAGAAGAAATCGTGAAGAGATATGGTCTCTATGAGGAGATATAAGTGTTCAAAGCAGGGTATGTGCTGTGTAGCTATGGCTGCCAAGCATGGCAGTGAGAAGAAAGAATAGGAGATGAAGTCCTAGACTTGGCCTGAGCTGGACTGAGCTCAAACTGAGCTAGATGAGAGTGAGCTGGAGTTGGAGGAGCAGTGCCATGCCCGTCTGTGCTCTGATACCATGTTAGAAATGCGGGATCTAGAGCATGGCAAAACCGGAAGCTATGGAGGATGGAAAAAGAAGTGTAGACTCATGATGGAAAGGACATTGTTTGTTACACAAGTGAATTAGGTTCCAAGATTGAGACTTGGACTCATAAACACAATCTTGTGTATGTGGACAATGACATTGACACTTTACTGAAATGAAAAGAGTACTATCATTGCATTAAGAAAGGAAGCAAGTACAATGCTTTATAGGAAAGTAGGAAACTGCAGTAGGCACCATTGTGCATATGGGATAAGTTAGCCTGCATATCCTTGACCCTGAGACTCCATACAAAGAGGCTGTTTGAGTGTGATTGCTGATTCTCAACAGGGAAGCCCTTTGGACATCAATACATGATCCCACGTATATTACCCCGACCTCATTAAGAGTGTTGGCAATGGTCCATGAAGTCCAGTTTTCTGCTATTGTCCAAAAACATCCCTTGTACGATAAATTTCTTCTAGAAGGAGATCTACATGTGGCTAGCAGGCTAGGAGTAGGGAGCATGGTTCTTGATGTCAATGCATATGTCTTTTGCCTCACCCAAGACCGTGCAATCCTAGATCTCTATACTTTCCATCAATACAACCCTGACTTCTTCATCTGGTTTGTCCAAGCCTACATGATAGGAACCCCAAACCGTCTCTTAGTTCTACACTAGAGTCACCTAAATCTCTAGAGCATGAGAAAAACAACTCTAAACACAACACCCACTCTAGATAAGAAGCAATGGAGGCATGTTCCAATGGGTAAAGACAAGAGTCTATAGCAAACACCTGACCAGGAGCAACTACCAGTGCAATTGGATGAGGGGCTAAATGTAGGGAATTAGCTGAAGAGCTAGACTCTCCAAAAAGATAGGGAATTGTACCCTCACAACCTAGCGAGGTTGTCCAGTGGGCCGTGGCTATGTCCCAAGATGACACACCAAAAATAGAGAATGTTGAGGCCCAACCAAGCACATCAACAGGCTGACCTAGTTCAGGGTCTTGAGTCTTCAAGGGATACACCTCAATTTCCCAAGATAAAAAGGAGGAAACAATGAAAATAATGACAGTTTCAAGTGGTTGTAGATGCCAAGAGGTTTGAGACCAAGAGTGCTGAAGAGCTGAGGAATAAAGCATCGAATCCATTGATGAATGAACCCATTGCCATCTCTCCTAACAGAGGTGAAGCCTGGGACACATCCATGTGTTCTAATGACTCAAAGCAACCATTACCATCAACGATTGCTTGCAACACTCAATCCACCGACAAGAGAACTTACATTGACCAATCAAGAGTGGATACAACACTATCACAATAGGTTAATAGAACTATACCAGTCGCATCCAAGGAGAACCATGATGCAATAGCAAGAAAGCCTTAGGAGAAATATGAAAACCCTGAGGACATAAGAAATCCTAGCATTGACCAATATCTAGGCTTGAACTCCGAGTGATGCTAAAGTCTAGGGAAACTCCTAGAACCTTGCATGAGACAACAACTGAGCAAGACTTCATATAACATAGAAGTGTCACAGAGTGCTTGATTGAGTTGGATGCTAAACTCAAATTATTCACACATGTCTATGTCCTTGCAGACATGGGCACACTCCCTAGGGAGAAACTTGAGGAATACTTGCCATATCCGCTATCCTGGGAAGAGCAAGAATATCTTAACGGGCACTATGACAAGCTCCTACATGAACGCATGCAACGCATCTCTAATGAGGAGGTCGACAAACTATGCTTAACTGTGACATTCAACAAAGCGCTTTGCCAACCAAGTCTCTTACAGATAGAGCAACTAAAGCAACAATTAGAGGGTCGAAGTCAATTTGAAAAACATTTTTTTGAAAACCGTGCTACAATGGCCGATCTTGGAGCCTAGATTATGACAGTCTCAAAGGAGCGATTGGCCAAATGGTGGTCTCAAAGATACCCAACCTATGTGGCACCAACTTCCTTTCGAGTACTGATTTCTATTCCAGGTATGGACTTAGCCGGAACTAGCCAAGAAAACTCTCTAATTGATAAAATTCTCATTGAGGAGGAGCTTCATGTTGCAACTAGACTTGGACAAGGTACCATGCTACTCGATGTTGCAAAATATCTATTGTTATTGAGTAGGCTACCACAAGTACTGGATGCATGTGTCAGACTCCAGTAAAATCCTGAGTTCTACAATTGGTTTTTATCCTCAAGAAGTGACATGGATTCATAAATGTGTACATAAATAAACAATGAGTTTTGTGATTATGTTTAGATAGAACAAAAAAAAGAGCACACACAAGCAATGATAATCAAGCGTAGGACGAAACTTTTGGGCTTGACAGACTGAGCTCCTCAGGTCCTCCTCTCATCACACATCTAGAAGTCGTGTGACCATTCTTGCCTCCAGGTGGAGGGCATGCTGCCCTCATTGCCATCATTGGAAGCCCTAGCCAACACCTCTAAGGGTGTGGATGGGGCATTGTCCCCTCCTACAGCCTTTTCCCCTTTTGCAGTCTATTCCTCTGGGGATGCGCCCTGCTCCGTTCCAATCCACACAAATTGGCATGAGTGGAGCTCGGCTACTGGATGGAATTTGGCCCACACTTGAGACAGGATGAGTATCATCACAGGGGCTGTCCCCTCTACAACAAATATTGCATGTCTCACCTCACCCATATCACGGGGGATTCGCTAATAGTAATAAGGACATGTCACCTGCATGCAAGAAATATATAAAAATACCCCTTATCTACCCCTATTTATGGAACCTTATCTTATAAAATGTACCTTTCTTCCCTTAAATAACCCCCCTCCCTTACACTCACGTGGTACCATACGGTAAACCCTAGTGGATCCCTCGGGACCCATATGCACATGTTAACCTGCTATTTAGGTCCTCTCATGCGAGTAGCTCTGTCCTCCCTCAAGGTCTAACCCTTGGTTCACATTTTGCGGGTTTCTCAACAGTGGCTAGCCATGGAGTAACCCATGCCGCTGGCCTGCAAGGAATCTCTCCTTCTCGCAGAAGGGAGCACATGGTGCAACCTTCATTGTTGGAATGCTACGTGCCCACCCTAAAGAATTATTTGCTGAGACTAGGCCCAAAGCCGAAATGCCCAGGACACAAGTCGAATGTAAGAACTCCTCCCCAAGAAGAGGAAGGTTCAAAGGAATGCCTAGAGGGTAGCGGCCCATGAAGTGTACACCTTCCTTACATGCTCGGGAACAAGATGCTCAAAAGAGGAAAAGGAAGAAAAAATAAAAAATGAAATTACTGAACTATTCTAGAGCATTCTTAATATGGAAACAATGAGAGACTACACCATTTGGATTTCAGTCGATGCCTCCTCTGCCTTACCTAAGTGGAGCTCACCACCAGCAATAACTCTCGTCGCTGGCAACCCCTCCACAAGGGTTAACACAATGGGTCAACTAGATAGTAACCCCCATGACATCATCTCCAATAGCTCTCAGGATAGCCCAAATCAAGATGCGCAACTCTCCCCAACTTCTTGGACTCTGACCCCTCACATGATGGGTCAAGATGATGGTTCGCATACAGTAACTCAGTCATCTGGTCACTTGAACTCACCCCACCTCATACAAGTGGAATAGCTTGTATTTTGTATAAGATGCTTACCATGTGCTATCTTTCCATGACTTTTAGTCTTTAGGTCGTTAAAAGGGGCAGGTTCCCCAACTGTACAAACTTTCCTTCCCTACTTCTAATACATTTCACATCTTTAATAAAAAAAGATAATCAAGCATAGGTGATATGCATCGAAGTCAACACCATAGGATTCAGATAAGTGATGTCTCTTTGCATTGCACCTATTCATTATAGTTGAAGCATATGACTTACATGTACTCTCACAAGTTTTCAAGTGGATATAGGATGACACATGTCTCTGTATGAAAGTGTTCAATGCCCAAGTTACCAGAATACCACCAACCCCACAAAAAGCGATTATAGAAAAGCAACATAAATACCAAGAATAAAGAGCCATGACGGAAGCCTCACTGCTGGAAGAGAAAATCGCCCTTGCAAAATGCCCACATTGCATTTGAGCATGGCCCAAAGCATAGTCATTGGTTACTCTCTCTTTCCTAGCCAAACTCTACATTTGGCTCACTACAGTTGCTACCTCAATCATACCGATATCTCACATGTTACAAAGAGGTTTGAAAAATCTCAAGTGTATCTCTCCATCTCAACAACTATTCCTCTAGTATCAAGGCTAGTAACACAATCATCGTTGTAATATCCATTTTCATAGCCATCGGATCTTGACATTTTCCAATCCAAATGAAAGGCTGATAGCCTCAACATATTGCAATGGTTGTATTCATGTTATTAAAAAAAAGATGGAAAAAAGAGAGAGATAAAACAAAAAGGAAAGGAAATAAAATAAAATAAAATAAGAAAGGCACCCACGATCACAACACAACACCTAGAGGTCCTCAAATTAGGTACATCTAGTGACCTTGGTCAGCTAGCTCCGTCCCTAGTCCCCTAGCCCCTCACACATCCCCCATAATTGTTCAGGGCACATCAAGAGTAGGAAATACCTAGGGAGCTTGTCTTGCCTATGGTTAGACCTATCACTTTGATCCATTTTCACGATTCTTTTTTCACACTCCATCTCAATACCATTGCAATCAATAGTGGTAAGAAACACACAAAAGATCATGGAAAGTACAACATACTCTTTGAAAAATACATGGAACCACCAGCTACCAAAAGTTAAGGTGTCAATGAGCTCAATTATGCTACATCATGTTGTCAAAATCACAAATGATGTCTCAATAAACCTTTGTGTGTACTTCTTCTCAACATTGACAATTTTTCCCACCCCATTGAACGCTTGCTTCATCCACACATTGCTACAAGGAACCAAACCAACAAGATTCTAACTATGTAATATCTTAGTATGCACGGGCACTCACATACTATCTAAACCACAATCTATACACAGTTTGGGTCCTCAAGTGTAGGACATTACTCTCATCTTGCTTAGAGTTGGACTTGTCTCCCAAACTAATCAAACTACGTCTTGTGCACACAATAAGAAGACTAGCACTAACCCCTAGGGAGAGACCATATGAGAGGTTTTCAATTGCAGGTATTGATGACTCCAACGAAAGTACCATCAGCTCTTCACTAATACTCAACTCTGAACTCTTTTCCTTTCTCATCATGCAAGCCCACCAAAGAATTGTCATGCGCGCAGAACCCCCAAAAACCAACATCTATGCTAACCATTAGTGCAATTCCCAACAAAGAATAGCCCTATCACCAAATCCAACAACCCTACCACTAGCCATCTATGCAAATAATGTGCCCCCAATGACCTTCATCTGCAACACCACCAAAACCCCTCCAAGGCAACCACAGATGTTCCTTCCACCCACGCCTTTGGTGCATGCCAAAGGCTACTACCTACGACGGTGAGTGCCATGGGACTGGCACTCGTCTAGGAGGGGGGTAATATTAACCCTCCGACAAACAAGGTGGAAAATCCAAAAAATCTAAATCAGATGACAAGGCCAAGGCAAAAGTTAACGAAGGTGTGCCAAGAAAAATCTGGAAACACAAAAAGTGTAGAAAAGTCCTAAATCAAGGAAAAAGTGCATGTCAACATTTTTGTAAAAGAGCGCAAGGCACACCATGATTTATTTTAAGAGCACTGGGCTCTCACGCCATGCAGCTTGTAAAGGTAGATGGGTGGTAGGAAGGAAGCTAGGAAGATAGGAGGACAATGGGAAAAAGGGCCTACAAGGCCATGGCCAGCCATGTAAAAAAGGGGATAAGGGGATGACCGCCCAAAAGGGATTTAGGATTTTGTATATAAAATTGAAAAGTGAATGAGAAGCTCATTCTTGTGTATGGACAAAAGTAGATCTCTTCTTCTTCTTCTTCTTCTTGCTTGCTTGAGCTTGTGCTTGAGAGAGGGAGTGTGAGAGTGTGTGAGGGTGAGAGACCTTGGTGGAGAAGCTTTCCATCTTCTCCTCTCTTGTTCTCTTCTCTTCTCTTCTCTTGCTCATGGAAATGGAGCTTGGAGCATGGAGCTTGAGGATGGAGCCTTGCTTGAATCTTGCACTTGGATCGTGGAGCTATCGAAGTGCTTGGGAGAGGAGGCAATTGATGATCGGGCATGGAGGTAAGATCACTACACTCCTAGATATAGATAGCGGGTCGGCAATGTGAGAGGTAGCCATTAGTGCTCGGCTTGGAATGCTTGAAACAATATGCAATCCATGGGTCTTTGCGATTGCGCCTCTACAATTAGGGATGTGTTAAAGTATTCACAAAATGGGGTTTACTTGGGGATTAAAACACTTGACTTTCCCTATAAAAAACCTACTGATGGATCTAATTAATTATGTAAAGCATGAATCCTCTATGAGGGATAATTCATGTTATTCCATCCTCTAGTATGATGGTATGGATTACAGTTCACCTGAGTGCGGTCTCTATCTAAGAGACATTATGTGCAACCAATTATCAACCTAGAGCATATGCCCAGGGAGGTCAATCATAAATATATGTATGTATCACATGGATTCAATATAAGGGATTTGTAAAATACCATTTTTACACATTTTTTACATATATAGAAGGGTCCCATATAAAGGGGTTACTTACAAATTGAATAGAAAAGGGTTATGTTTTGTTAATGAAAAATTCATAGATAGGATATTTATAAATAGGAAATCGAATGCACATGATAAAGAGGTTATACATATAGTGAATTACCCAGGAGCATATGTAACAAGTATGTTGGAACTCATGGCAGTCACATCATCGATTAATGATCATGTAAACTTGTAACACTATGGAAATCTAATAATACACAATATAATTTAGTTGTGGTTGAAACGTTAATATGGTGGGTCACCATGATGAAATATTAGGCCTCACAAGGACATTGAAAGCCTTAGTTTTTAAGGAAAAACCATTGCTCAAAAGGAGAAACCCCCAAGCTCTAAGTCTTGTTGATATATTTGCTTTAGGTGGGGGGAAAAAGCTCTTGCATAAATCTATTATGGAATTCGCTTTGGATGGCCAAGGGATGAAAGATCCTCTGAAAAAGGATCAAAATGATATGCTAAAAGGTATACGACTTCCTAGACCACTCCATGAGTTGGCAGAAAGAGATGTCAATGGAAATATTAAAACCTTCATACGTTGATAAAGGTGAAAATAGAAGAGATTAGAGATCTTGCGACATTGGAATTAGGCCAAGATGAATATGAAGTTCTAGATGACCCAGTATTGATCCCAAAGAAGAAGAATAAATGTCCTCCTCCTTATAGGGATTTCCCATTGTTTTATAGGTTTCTAGATGAGCAATTATGTCTGCCGTATACAAGTGCACAGGTTACAGATTTCAGATATGTAAGTTCAAAGGTTGTGTAGATTGCATGTATTGTTGAGCAGACAGTGACAAAGACTGTCTGATGTATTGCTGTGCACTACAGGTCGAGGGTTGCAGAAGATTTGCTTGCTGTTTGATATTAGTTTTGTGAGAATAGTAGAGAATAGTGGAAACCCCATCATTGAGAAGCTCGACAAGAAAAACTACCCTTCATGGAAGTTCCGTGTCACAAACTTCCTTATTGGAAAAGGCCTCTACGAGTTTGTTTCAGGTGAAGAAAAGGAGCCGGAGGTGAGTGATCCTCCAACTCCAGAAGAGACAAAGGCACGAAAGGAATGGAATGAAAAAGACAAAAAGGTCATGTATTGGCTGTCTACAGTAATTGACAATAATATGCTGGGACATATTAGAAATGCAGAGAATTCATATGCAGCTTGGAACATACATGAAAGTATGTTTTCTGTAAATACAAAGGCACGAAAGATTAAACTCAAGCAAGAGTTGAATACATTGAAGAAAGGGAAGATGTCTATCAATGAGTATGCACTGAAGGTAAGGAGCATTGCTACTGCCTTGGCAGCGATTGATGCAATGCCCGATGATGATGATTTGGTGTCGTCTACCTTGGGTGGACTTAACAATGAAAAGCCTTGGAAGTCTTTTGTAACTTCTGTATTTGTCAGAAAGTCATTTCCAGATTTCGATGAGTTGGTCTCTCTTATGATCACTAAAGAGATCAACATGCAGAGTGAGACATCTGAAAGAAGTGGTGAACAGGTCCAAGCTTTCTACTCCAGTTCAGAAAGGGGACGTGGCAGGTTCTCTTCAAGAGGCCGTGGTACAGGATGTGGTAGTGACAACCATCAAAACAGATTGAATCAGCAATTTGGCGATATGCAGGTTTCAGGAAGTTGTGGTAACTTTAGAGGCAAGGGGAGCTTTAGAGGAAGAGGTGGATGGCAGAATAGAGGTTCTAACAACTCTGGTATTGTGTGTCACTACTATGGCAAAACAGGTCATATTGTAGCCCAATGTTATGCTAAGAAAGATGATATTCGCAGTGGTAAGTTGTAGCAAGGAAACTATGCATCGTCTTCACGACAGAATGAAGACAAAAATGAACGTATGTTTGTATGCAGCATATGATGAATGCTGTTACAAGAAAGGGAATACATGATGATGTTTGGTATATTGATTCAAGTGCATCCAATCATATGACTAGCCATGCAGAAGGGTTTGGAGAGATGCAGGATTTGCAAAATGCAGGTTATGTGCAGACGGGTGATGATTCATGCCACCCAATTTCACACATTGGAAAAGTTCCCTTGTCCTTGCATGATGGTAAGACAAAGAGTCTTTCAGATGTATTACATGTGCCATCTATTACAAAGAACTTGGTGTCAGTCGGTCAGATGGTAGAGCAGGGGTTGCAAGTCAGATTTAATGCAAAGGGTTGCTTTGTAGAAGACTTCAATGACAAGTGCAGGTTGGTAGCAAAGGGAAGTAGAGTTGGACATATGTTTATTTTCGATGCTGGAATTCCTACTATGAATGCTGCTATGTATGCTAAAGAAAAAGGTGTTGTTGTAGATATTGAAATTTGGCACAAACACATTGGACATGAAAATGTACAAAGGCTGAAATTAATGTAGTCCAAAGGGTTCGTTACAGGTTTGCCTACATTTAGAGTTGCAGAATTTCATAAGGTATGCGAAGCATGTCAGTTTGGTAAGCAGGCAAGACAACCCTTTTCACATGACAGAAATGTAGGCAGAAATATCCTTGATGTTAAGCATACAGATATTTGGGGCCCTACACAAAATGTATCTCTTGGAGGCAGTTCATACTTTGTCACATTCATTTATGATTGTTCTAGAAAGCTGTGGGTATATTTTATGAAGGAAAAGAGTGAAGCGTTTGAGCACTTTAGAACTTTCAAGGCTGCAATTGAAAGAGAAACAGGCTTGGAAGTAAAGTGCTTGAGGTCAGATGGAGGGGGAGAGTACCTCTGGAATGAGTTCAGTGATTTTCTGAGGTCTCATGGGATAAAGAGACAGTTCACATTGCAGGTATAACCCACAGCAAAATGGTGTTGTAGAAAGGAAAAATAGGCATATTGTAGAAGTTGCACGCGCCTTGATGGCTGAAAAGAATATGCCTAAGCATTTTTTGTCTGAGGCTGTTCATACTGTTGTTTATATTATGAACAGAACTCCCACTGTTGTAGTTCATGGGATGACTCATGAAGAATGCTTTACTGGCAAGAAGCCTGATGTATCGCACTTGAAGGTATTTGGCTGTGTTGCATATGTTCATGTGCTAGATGAGCTATGGAAGAAGCTTGATCCAAAGGCAGAAAAATGTGTCTTTATTGGATACTCTTTAGAGCAGAAAGGGTATCGCTGTTATAACCTTGTCACATGTAAGTTCAGAGTGAGCAGGGCTGTCATCTTTGATGAAATGAGCAATTGGTATGCATCTAGTGGTGATGCATTGGATGATGATGATGATCATGACACTCATGTGCAGGCTGAAAAGCAAGAATCACGAACTCTTAGTGGACCAGAGACATCATCTGGTAGTCCATGGTCTGGGAGACTAAGGAGTAGCTCTACATCTTCAGGTGCATCTAGTAGCACTAAAGGTAAAGACAAAGGAAAGAATAGAGTATCAGATGGCATTGATGCAGTTCTTGATGGAGAATCCAGTGGTTCAGAGAGCTTAGATGATGAGCTTGGCATTCCTTCTGTCAGGACACCAGGTGTACAGAGAGCTCATAATAATGTAAAGGCTCCATTGAATAGTTGAGGATGTTGAGCCCACTTGTTTTGATGATGCTGTTGGTCATACTCATTGGGATGCAGCAATGGATGAGGAGATGGCTGCATTAGAGGCCAACAAGACTTGTGATCTAGTATGATTGCCGAAGGGCAAGAAAACTTTTGGATATAAGTGGGTTTATAAGATTAAGCACAATGCAGATGGTTCTATTAGTAGGTACAAAGCTAGGCTAGTTGCAAAAGGCTATGCCCAGACATATGGCATAGATTATGAAGAAACCTTCAGTCCAGTTGCTAGGATGGCAACTGTCAGATGTGTGATTTCTTTGGCAGTAGCCAAAGGTTGGAGGTTGCAGCCAATGGATGTGAAGAATGCCTTCTTGCATGGTGATTTGCAGGAAGAAGTGTACATGGAAGTCTTTGAAGTGTCGAATGGCAAGAACACCATGTATCAGAACCATCTTGGCCACCTTTGTTGCATCATCATATAGAAAGGAAGCCAAGGGGGAGGGGAAGGTGTACGCGAGGGATTATCGGAACAGAACCACATCATCAAGATCAGCAAGAGGGTTATCAGGAGCATTAGGTAAAGGCTTCTCAACCATTATGCAAAGAATGAGGAAGCTATCGACAGTGATTTTCAGGATTCCCAAGGGGGATAATACTTCTTGAGGCAATAGCCATTAATAAGGAAGGTACCATCCAAAGCATCGACTGTTTGGACTCAGCCATTTGGATTGAGGGCAAGTACCTTATACGGGCCCATCCAGCATTGTTGAAGCTTTCGTAGAAACTTGTCAAATTGGGAATCATAAGCGAGGACTAAGTCGCCTTGCTTGAACACCTTCTACTTGATGAAGTTGTCATGATAGAATTTTCTACGAGCTTGCATGGCTTCCATGCACTGTAGGGCCATCCTGCGGATCTCATCGAGACACTCCAAGGGCAAAAGACGATGTTGCAGGGACTCGGCATCTCCCAAGCGTTCATTGATGGCCACGCGTAGAGAGGGTAGCTCGAGTTCATCAGCATAGATGACTTCTATTCCAAACACCAACTGGAAAGGAGTTTGTCATGTAGTCGCATTATGGGAGGTCTTATACGCCCAGAGGGCCTCTATAAGTCAATCATCCCAATGAGGATGATGTGCAGTTATCGTTCTTGTTAGAATCAAGCAGAGGTTGTGATTAGTAACTTCGACTTAGCCATTGGCTCTGGGGTAATAGGGTGTGGACTTACGATGATGAATCTTGTACAATTTTGTCAAGTCTTCCATAATCTTGTTAAGGAACTGAGTACCTCAGTCATCACTGATGAGCTCTAGGGGACTGCCAAAACGGGTGATGATGTTTTCGTACAGGAACAAGGCCACACTATTACCATCATCTCGCTTTAGAGCCTTAGCCTTACATCACTTTGTTATGTAGCTTGTACACACCAAGATGTATCTATGTTGTTTCCTTCTAGTTGGCAGATCAATGGGGCCCATGAAATCAATTCCCCACTTCTTGAATGGCTTTAGGGGAATAATGGGTTACAGGGGCATGGCACTGGATTTGGTAGGCTTTCCCATTCGCCGACAAGCATTACACCATTTGTAGTAATTATAGGCATCCTTATGGAGGGTCGGCCACCAATATCCTACAAGTAAGGCCTTTCTGACTATTGCTTCTCCTACAAAGTGTCTACCACAGGGCTTGTCATGTCATGCTTTCAATCCTATGCCAATCTCTTCTCCTGCAACACATCTTTGCAAGACTTCGTCCTTGCCTTTCTTGTACAGAGCACCATCTAATAGGGTGTAGGGGGCTGATTCCAACAGAAGCTTCTTCTTATCATGCCTTGAGATACCCGGGGGGTACTTTTGGGTTGACAAGAGTTTGGTTATGTCTGCATACCATGGGATAACCATTTCAACTAGAAACAAGGAAGCATTAGGAAGTTCTAGATCATCTTGCTCATCTTCTTCATTGCTTTGAGGGATTCACGACAGATGATCAGCCACAACATGAGAGCGATCGGGTTTGGTAACCACTTCAAAGTCGAACTCTTGAAACAAAAGGAGCCATCTCATCATTCTTCCCTTCACATCAACCTTGCTCATTAGGAAGGACAGGGCTTCATGGTCCACATAGAATTTGAAATGTGTTGATGATAGTAGATAATGTCGAAACTTCTCCAAAGCAAACACCATTGCTAGGCACTCAAGTTCTGTCACTGTGTAGTTTCGCTCTCTGTCGGTTACCTTCTAACTTGCATAATAGATTGGTTGATCTAACTTAGAGGGGCCCTTTTGTCATAAGACTGCACCTAGGCCTTCAATTGATATATCAGTGTGCACATGGAACTCCTTCATCCAATCATGAGGTTGCAAGATGGGTGCTTCAATCAAAAACTGCTTCAAGGTGTTGAATGCCTCATCACAATCACAGATCCATGTAAATTCAACATCTTTTCTAAGGAGTTTATGAAAAGGGGTTACCTTTGTCACAAAGTGTGCAATGAATCTTCTATAATAGCCCACATGGCCAAGAAATCCCCTCAATTGCTTAAGTTTGGTTGGGGCTGTCAAGGCGGAAATCTTCTCAATCTTAATAGAATCTGTTGCTATCCCTTGTGCAGAGACAATGTGGCCTAGAAGAAATTTGGATGAGATGCCAAAGACACATTTGTCGGGGTTGAGAGAAATCTCATACTCTCAACATCTATCAAAACACTACTGTAAGTGTCCCCAATGCTCATGGATTAGGGTATAGACACAGAAGTCATCGAGATACACCTCAATGAAATCATGTAAATGGTTCTAGAAGGCAGACATCATCACTCGTTGAAAATGTTACAGAGCCCAAACAGCATCACTCTGTAAGCATAGGTTCCCCATTCAATTGAAGGAGATAACGAGACCCCAACTATGATACCACCGTTGATGGCAACAGATGGAGCTAGTTGGGTATGCAAGTGACGATACTTCTTCTCCTCCTCCTCCTCCTTCCTCCAACCTTGCAGCATCTTGTCCTTTTCTTCCCTTCAGCCATGGCCGCAAATGTTGATCACCGTGACGATAGCTATCCAGCTACCTCTCGCTTGCCAGTGTCTAGGCTCAGTGCTCTAGTAAGTGTTTGATTCTCTTATTATCACTGCCATGCACTCAAACCACACCTGATAATCCCAAAGAGTGCGCTGGTTATATAATAGCCTTCGAGCATGCTTTCCCCCCAACATCTTTCTGTTCCATGCCTCTCTGCCATGCAAAGGCTGGCCATGCCCCGTACTGCAATCGAGAAACCCAATGATGATGACCGAATACGATGGCTCTCTTCATAGTCGCATGCCCCCTACCCCCCCCACCTTCAAGCCTATAAGAACACCCCCTCCCAAGCTAGAGGGGAGGAGAGAAAGGAGGAAGGACTGATTGTGTTGTGCCTGCCATGAGGAGCCGCCTACTATTGCTGCTGCCGCTAGGACTGTTGCACCGCCGCCTGCTGCTGCACCACCATCGCCACCATCATCATCGTCGTCGTCGTCTTCATCTCCTTCATCATCCTCAATCATCACTCTCTCTCCGTGTCATCCCTGTTATAGAAGCTTGGAAGCTTCTCTTGGAAGCGTCTAACTAGAGCTTCCATAGGCCTTATTCACCTGTGCCTTCCCGGGTTCCTTAAAACCGTGACTGCAAGACCCAAATTCTTGCACGAAAGAGGAGAATCTCGGACAGTAGTACCCTCGAAGTGTGTAAGGGAGCCAAGGAAGATTCGCTACCTCGAAATCTGCCGCATCAATCGCTCCTAAGCAAAAGGTGAGAGGAGCACACGTGGGAGCTTCCACCCTGAGTACGCGAGTAGACAATGCCCTGATTCTTAATGCCCAGGTTCTGATAATATTCCCACATGAAAAGGATGCACTAGGCATGTTTAATTCTTGTAGGACAGTTTAAATACGTTGGGAAATTTATTTGCTTGTCTGATTTATAGAATTTAGTTGCATGTCAAGTATTTGCAATTGCTTGCACTTCCGTGGTTAAGGGTAGTTGGAATTCTGAACGCATGATGCATAGGTAAAAAGACGGAATTGTGCAAAGGCATCTTTGTTGCATCGCGCATAGGAAAGGGCTTATAACACATAATGCATAGTTGTGACTCGTGTATAAGATAATCGTAGATGCCCATTAAATGATGTCCGAGTAGTTGCAATGCATGGAAAGGATTTATGAACCTTGTAAATTGCATGCAATGGTTGTTACATTCTAGGTTGGGCTAAGTGATAAAGGACGGATTAAATCAATGATGGACTCATGGCATTTGCTCATGCATGGAGTTCTTTTATCAAAGTTTGAATTTGGGAAAGGATGCATCTTCATATTAAAGCTTGAATTCAATGCATTAAACATAGGGTTTATAAGAATAGTTCTGGATGTAAATCAACATCACATAAGGCAAGGAAAAGAAAAGATCACTATGGATCCTATAGTTGCAAAAAGGTCTATGGTCTTGAATTTGCATATTCGCAAGGAATGTTGCATCTCACCTATCTTGTAGTTATTTAATCTTTTAGGGAAAATGTTTGCATCTTTAAAGGGAAGATCATCTTTACTTGTGGGTTGGTTAGATCAAATAAGTAATTCACGTAAAATTAAATAGCTTACATGGGAATCATAAAGGTATGATTAGTTAGCAGATGATGATCACCTCAATGTGCTAGGTAGGGTTAAGCTATGATAAAATTCTGCCTAGTATCGCACTTGGGTTTCCGACTTAATACTTCCAATCTTAAGGGTCCTACCCACATTCACAAGATATTAGGGTTATCTAAACGCCCATGCAAGAATGATCTAGGGTTCTCACCCTAAGGTTCAGTTGACCAAATGCTAAACTCCTGCAAGGAATTTAGGAACCCTAGGGCCAAAATGTTTATTTTCCTAGTAGAGTTAGGGGTTGGATTGGGTCAAGAGGACTCCCAAACCCTACATCTTGACCAAAGGTACTCTTGACCAAGGAATTCCGTGTGATGGGAGAAATAATCCCACAAGTTAGGTGCGACACCTATCTCGTGCAACAAGTTGCAACATCGCATGATTTTGTTTCTAAATCACAAAATAGTATTGCCACTCCTTAGAACAAGGTTGGTGAGTTCTAAGTACAAGTCAAATTTTTTAGAGGATGAGTAGTCATCCTGCTACATCACCCTTCTTTGGGGCTGATTTGCCGAGTTAGGGGAGTTACAAATTCGCCAAGAAAGCAGTTGACCATCCAAGTTAGGGCGACGAGGTTTCCCAGGATTTATTGACCTTAATATAAGGAAACCTAAGGTATTGACAATTTGGGTCAACAGGGTATAAACCCTAACCCAAAGGATAAAGGGTAATCAAGCAACTTAGCTTAAAAAACCCTTGGGATATTGCCAAGTCGCGATTGATCCTGGATTGAATACTAGATGTATTCGGAGAGAAGGATTCACACCTTAGCAGTTGGCCGTAGAAACGACCATTGGAATGCTCGTGATTGTACATTAGGAGCACTGTTTGTATTTCTTTTCTCAAGGAACTAATGTCGGAAAAATAACTAATGCTTCAGGTTAAAATCCTAGAGGGAGAGGCGGTATCAGTTACCTCCGACTGTCTGACTGACCCTATCCAAGGGGGTTGTTAGCCGCGCCGGGTACGTGGACCAAACCCATCGCGAGAGGTCTCTCCATGGGTGCTACTTGGAGTAGGAGGATGCTTGGGTGCTAGGGGAGGCTCTGGCCATAAATCCCTTGCCTCCAGATCCTGCACAAGAGACCGACGTGACTCGAGATGGGATCTCGAGGCCCACATACTAGTCAATGGGTGGAACTTGGAATAGCGATCCTGGTGCGCAGATCGGTTGCAGATAGCTCACGTGGTGAATTCCCAAAGGTCCCCAAGAACAAAGTACTCTACTTTTTAGCACAAAAACCAATGTAAAAGCAAGCACGACATGAGACAAGAGACAAATTGGGTTCAATCTCCCCCATGCCTTGTGTGAGCGCTTCACAAAGCATGTATTTAATGTATATTTCCAATCTTCATGCTCAAAAATAGCCCAATTACAAAAATATGACAAGCTTTTAGCTTTTGAGTTTGCTTTCTACCAAAAATAGGAAAATAAAGCTAATGGACGGTGCCCATAGAGTTTGGCACGCCCAATCTCAATGTCCAAATAGAAATAACATATCCAGGCGCATAAGCGCATACAAAATAATAATAAATAATCGATGTCTCTATAGACATAACAAAATATAGGCGTGGTGCCTATCAAAATATAGTCCAAAGGTCGAAAACCCGCTAGACTCCAATGCTTTCCTCCGCCACTGCTGCTATCTCTACACATCAACTGAAGCATTCACAATCGTTAGTAAAATAACACAATTAAACCAACAAAAGTGAATACCTAGCAGTCTTCAGCTACATAAATAAATCAACTGGTTAGAAATAAATCCTAACCTTAATTTATTACGAGTGCGCACTCTAAAAACAACTGGATGTCTATCTACACTTTGCAGTCTACGCTTTTCTATTCTAAGCCAAACATAATCATCAACTTTGAAATTCATGGCTTGTCTTTTCTTGTTGGCTTGTTTGGTATATGATTGTTGGGCTTTAGCAATCATATCCTTGACCTCATCAAAAATAGTGTTATGCATAACAGCAATATCATCGGCACTCTGTATCCTATTAGACAAAGATGCAACAGGTGTAGATAATCTATGTCCATAAATAACTTCAAAAGGTGCTTTCTTTGTAGATGTGTGCGGTGTATTATTGTAAGCAAACTGTAATAAATGCAAATGAGTATCCCATGTCTGAGGTTTAGAGATAGTGTATGCACGTAAAAGATCTAGAATAGTGCTATTTGTGGCTTCTGTTTGTCCATTTGTTTCTGGATGAAATGCAGATGAGAAATCAATCTTTGTGCCTAGATTTGCAAACAGTGTAATCCAAAAATTATTACAAAATCTAGAATCTCTATCTGAAATAATCACTTTCGGCAATCCATGGTTAGTAAAAACAGTTTTCAAAAATAACTGTGCTGCTTGTGATGCTGTTAAAGTTTTCTTACATGCAATGAAATATGCTTGCTTACTAAATCTATCTACAATTGTCCAAATCATGTCATGGTTAGATTTAGTATTTGGTAAACCAGTAATGAAATCCATAGATATATGTTCCCAAGGTTTAGATGGAATAGATAAAGGCATTAATAACCCATACTGTTTACCATGATGTCTTTTTATTCTTTGACAAATCAAACATTCTGAAACAAAATTAGATACATCTGCATCCATATGCAGCCAATAAAAATCTTCAGTTAGCATGCGTAATGTAGAAATGATACCTCTATGACCTTGATATGGGGGACAATGAATTTCATTCAAAACAAAAGATCGGAATGGAATAGTAACACACAGTCTCTTTTCAAAGAACATGAATCCATCATTATATGACAATGAATCAACAGGAATGAAATTATTTTGAACTAATTTTTGCCAATCAGAATGAAAAGTAATATCTTGGTGATATGTGTCTTTCATAGCAATTAAAGAATCAAAAGATATGATAGAAATGTTATGAATTGCAGGTCTTCTACTCAATGCATCGGCAACTACATTTTCTTTTCCAGGTTGGTATTGAATGATAGGATGGAAACTTTGAATGAATGAAGCCCATTTGATATGGCGGTCAGAAATTTGGGGTTGGCTAAGTAGATGTCTAATGCTTTGCTGGTCGGTCTTTATCATGAATTCTGAACCCATTAAATAATGCTTCCATTGTTTTAATGCTTGTACAACTGCTAAGAGTTCCTTGTCATAAGTGGAATATTTGAGCTCAGAGGGTTTCAGCTTAGAACTAGAATATGCTATTGGATGGTTGTCTTGCATAAGCACGGCTCCTATTCCTGATCCGCTAGCATCAGTCACAACTAGAAAGAATGGTCTGTTAAAGTCAGGCAATTGTAGAACAGGGGCATTGGTCAATGCACGTTTAAGTAAATCAAAGGATTTCTGCTGGTTTTCAGTCCATTGATAAACAATGCCTTTCTTAAGAAGTTTGGTCAGTGATAAAGCAAGTAATGAGAAATTACGTACAAACTTCCTATAGAAACTAGCAAGACCAAGGAATGAGCGTAATTCATGTACATTTTTAGAAATAGGCCAATGCAATATTGCATCAATTTTCTTAGGATCAACTTTTATTCCTTCTTTTGATACAATATGACCTAGATATTCTATTTCTGTCTTAAAGAATTCACTCTTGTCAGGATTTGCAAACAATTGATTTTCTTTCAGTAATTGAAAAACTAATGATAAATGCTCATAATGCTCTTTTTTCACTTTGACTGAACACTAAAATATCATCAAAGAAAACAATCACACAATATTGATATTTTAGAAAAATACGGTTCATCATTCTACTGAAAGTAGCAGGTGCGTTAGTTAATCCAAATGGCATGACTAAGAATTCGTAATGGCCAAACTGTGTCCTGAATGCAGTCTTAAATATGTCGGATCTATCTAGCCTCACCTGATGATATCCAGACTTAAGGTCAATTTTACTAAATATAGAAGATCCTTGCAATTTGTCCATAAGGTCATCAACTCTAGGTATAGGATATCTATTCTTTACAGTGATCTTGTTTAATGCTCGGTAGTCAATACACATCCGATAAGTATTATTCTTTTTCTTGACTAAGAGCACAGGTGCACCGAATGGAGAACTGCTAGGTCGAATTAAACCTCTATTTAGTAATTCTTCTACTTGACTCTGGATTTCTTTTTGCTCTATTTGATTGTGCCTATATGGGGCTTTGCAAGGTGGTTGTGTGCCAGGTATTAGGTCAATCTTATGGTCTTCTGGACGTGATGGTGGTAAACCTGGTGGTAGGTCTTCTGCAAAATAGTCCTTAAAATATGCAAGAAATTCCTTATGCCTAGGGTGCAGATGAGTTTCCTTTGCGTGAAATTCATTCACCCAAATGAGATATGATTTAGTATTCTTGCGTAGTGCACGTTTTGCTTGAGTATGCGAAAGCAGTGGAAACATATGAGATGCATGCATACCAAACAATGTAATAGATTTTCCTTGAAAATTAATATTCATTGTGTGTGTGGAATAATCTATATTGGGATTATGTTGGTATCTCCATGGCATTCCTAGAATAATGTCGCTAGACTGTAATGGGACAACTAAGAAATTTCTTCTTTCAATATATGGACCAATTTGAATTTCTAAATCTTGAACTTTTTGTGTGCCATTGTACCTAGTACCTAAAAATGCAGCTTTTATGCGATAGTGTGTAGGTACAGTATGCAATTTCAATTCCTTTACCAATTTTGTTGAAATAAAATCATGCGTACTACCGTCATCATGTAATATAATTCTTTCTTTTCCATGCACCATACATTTCATAGTCAACAATGAATGTAAAGTAGGCATACCTGGTAAAGTGTCGGAAGTAGTAGTAGGATCATCTTCTTCTTCAGTGAAATCTAGCATATCCTCATGCTCTTCTTCGTCCATGGCTCCAAGGTAGTTGATATGTGCTGATGGCTTCTTTGAATGACAATTTGCTGCGAGATGGCCTGGCTGGTGACACTTGTAGCATACGATGGGCTTGGCTTTGGTCACATTATTTGCAATGGCTGGGAGTCTGGGTATATTTGGATTTGGTTGTTGGATAGGCTTAGGATTTGGATTGACAGTGGATGGTAATGCAGGTGGTTTAGGCCAATTCTTGCGGAAAGATGGTGATGAAAAACGACCTGGATTAAACCTTCTGAAATTTGAATTGAATTGTTTAGATCCATAATTACCGTTTGCTTGGAATGGCTGTGGTCGTCGATCTCTTCCACGTAACTTATCTTCAGTGTCGTGAGCTAAGGAGATGGCGTCTTCAAGGGTAGCAGGCTTGAACATATTCACTTCAGCGTAGTAATGTCCAAGAAGTCCAGACATATACTTCCGCTTATGTGTCGTCTCTGGTACGTCTTCAAGCATGCGTAGCTGTAGAAGTGCATTCCAAAAACGCTCTGTATACTGTGGAATAGGCTCACGGTCGCGCTGTTGAAGTAAATCCCATTGCTTGATAGCCTTCTCATGAAATTGCGATGGTAGAAAATTTTGCATGAACTTCTTCTTGAAATCTTCCCATGTAGCAGGACATTCTATACTCTTGCGGACTACAGTCCACCAAAGTGATGCTCTATCTATCAGATGATTAGTAACACACTTGATTTTATCTTTCTCAGGATAAGTTTCCTCATGGAAATAGTCATCAAACTGGCTAATGAATGATAAAACAGTCTTTCCTTCTCTTATGCCATTGAAAGTGCGAAACTTGAAACTTCGTTTACTTATCTTGGATTCCTTGCGAATGGTTTGTGCTTCAAGAGTGGCGTCGATGGTACGGCGAATCAAATCTTCAGCTTGAGGTTCTTCTTTATCAGTGGACGCTCCTTGTAGCTTTGTCAATTGCGCTTGCAAGGCTTGCCTAGCTCTTCGCTCTTCTTCCAATTGCAGCATGATAAGATCCAGCTTTTGTTCCATGGTAGGCTCGGGTAGATCGTCTTCAGCCATAGGATCATCCATATGTGGGGTAGTCATCCTGTAAAACTCAACAAACCTTTCTCACTCAAAATCAGTTAGCGGAATGAGCGTAGCTCAAATTTGGGGTTACAAGGCTATGTATTTTTGGGTATTTTCTTCTTCAATTT
Organism: Lygodium microphyllum; assembly: GCF_053477565.2. Taxonomy (NCBI): domain Eukaryota; kingdom Viridiplantae; phylum Streptophyta; class Polypodiopsida; order Schizaeales; family Lygodiaceae; genus Lygodium; species Lygodium microphyllum. Next base: position 93,319,671 of record NC_141158.1, on the reverse strand, counting down.
TCAGAAATTCTGAAATATTTCTGTCTCTGTTTGCTGAAAGTACTTCAACGAACTTGCAGATAGGTAAAACAGCTTGCTGCGAACAACTTTCCAGTTCAGAGTTTTTGCATACGAACAAGTCTTCTATGAGTTTTAAGCACTAGTCAGTTCTGATTTAGTCTGACTTACAGAGTTGCAGACTTAACAGACTTGCAGAGTTGTTGACTTGCTGGACTTAGGCCGACTTGCAGAACTTGCAGTACTTGATTAGAGTGGACTTGCGAGACTTGACTTCTGATGCGCAGGACCCGGAGTTTTTTGACTTCTCTGTCCTGTAGAACTTGCAGAGTATAGAAGGATTTAAGCTTAATAAATTAAGCTTAAGCTTAATAAGCTTAAACATGAAAGGAAGCAGCACGTCGACGATTTTCGTGAGGGGGGGGGTCCGTTTTTTTCCGCGCGTGATTTTCGGGGCCCTCCTCTTGCCAGTCGACTGATAATTATGAAGCTTATAAAGCTTCCTAAGCTTTGTCTTAAGCTTTTTGTTTAATGAAATAATGAGAAAATTAGTCAAGCTTATCTGTAACTCCACGACTTCATGAAGGAGATGGATGCGTGGTCCTCCGCCTGCAGAGCTTGGTCCTTCGCGATCTGACAGTGGAAACAGGGGTTCTTGATCGCCAGAAGTCTGCCTGTATCGACGGTTCGCGACGAGATTGACTGTAGAGGCCGTTTGTTCCTGGAGCTCCGCCTTCGCCCGAGATTGGTAGCGATTGGAAGCCCTTGATCTCTGCTCCGCTCTGATACCACTGGTGCGCAGATCGGTCGCAGATAGCTCACGTGGTGAATTCCCAAAGGTCCCCAAGAACAAAGTACTCTACTTTTTAGCACAAAAACCAATGTAAAAGCAAGCACTACATGAGACAAGAGACAAATTGGGTTCAATCTCCCCCATGCCTTGTGTGAGCGCTTCACAAAGCATGTATTTAATGTATATTTCCAATCTTCATGCTCAAAAATAGCCCAATTACAAAAATATGACAAGCTTTTAGCTTTTGAGTTTGCTTTCTACCAAAAATAGGAAAATAAAGCTAATGGACGGTGCCCATAGAGTTTGGCACGCCCAATCTCAATGTCCAAATAGAAATAACATATCCAGGCGCATAAGCGCATACAAAATAATAATAAATAATCGATGTCTCTATAGACATAACAAAATATAGGCGTGGTGCCTATCAAAATATAGTCCAAAGGTCGAAAACCCGCTAGACTCCAATGCTTTCCTCCGCCACTGCTGCTATCTCTACACATCAACTGAAGCATTCACAATCGTTAGTAAAATAACACAATTAAACCAACAAAAGTGAATACCTAGCAGTCTTCAGCTACATAAATAAATCAATTGGTTAGAAATAAATCCTAACCTTAATTTATTACGAGTGCGCACTCTAAACTCATAAACGTTTATTAATTTAATATGCATTTTGCGGAATCACCCGCTATGGAATCACCCATGTACACACTAAATTAATGAAACGCCCGAAAAGGACAGGCGTCCCCATCAACTTCTCGCACAAAGAATCCTCTTTGCGTATGAGCCCCGGTCTTCTAAGTTTACGGAATCCACCGTAAAACCTCACGGAATCCACCGTGGAATATGCCTCCTGGCATCAGATCCCTAAGGATTGCTGGAACAACCTTTGGGCGGTTTATATGATGTATTTCAAATACTGATAAATAAAGATCAAATGTTGAAAAGAAACTTGCTTGACATTGTTTTTCTATGTCAGTGCCTAAGTTGGGTGAAGGGTTAATTAAAGAAGCTGTTTTTGCTTGTCAAACTAAATGTGGTAGGTAATTAGATAACTAAAGCAACCCGAGGAAAGTGCGGTGGATATGACCCTAGGTCCGTCCTACGAAAGGGTGGTCCCGGTTGGCCAAGAACTATTCTCAAAGGAATTGACAGTAAGGTAACAATGACCTAGAATCTAGAAAGCTAGAATCCCGATTTATACTGTTTTAGGGGAATGGAATGGGACTATGCCTTATAGGCAGAGAGATCGAGCTTCGCATCCCTCTTGTTTCCCATTCTCCTTGAACCAAGTGCAGTATAAATCCGCTTCAACCCTGACGTTTTTGCACAAAGTAGTTCTCGTCTGGGGCTGGACGCTAGCTACCTTCTAGGAACTTGACCATTAGGGAAACCTTGATTCAAGTGGGTCCTCAGTGGGAATGGCTGGAATGCTGCCACTTCGTGGCAGACTCGGGAAGACCTAGATCGCAAACCCCATGACATTCCTTGGAAGTGCCAGGCAGCGCTTTCTAGACTCCCTTCCCGATGGGCTGCTAAGACGTGTCCTACAAGCTGACAAGGGGACACGTCTGCACTTAGGAGAATGGAAAACGAGAGGGATGCGAAGCTCGACCTCTCTGCTCGTAAGGCATAATCCCATTCCGTTCCCCTAAAACAGCATAAATCGGGACTCTAGCTTTCTAGATTCTAGGTCATTGCTACCTCCCTGTTAATTCCTTTGAGAAAAGTTCCCGGCCAACCGGGACCACCCTTCCATAGAACGGACCCAGGGTCACATCCACCGCACTTTCCTCCTCGGGTTGCTTTAGTTATCTAATTACCTACCACATTTAGTTTGACAAGCAAAAACAGCTTCTTTAATTAACCAATTAATCACTGGTTCCTTCACGTAACTTAAACACTGACATAGAAAAACAATGTCAAACAAGTTCCTTTTCAACATTTGATATTTATTTATCTGTCTTTGGAATACATCATATAATCCGCCCGAAGGCTATTCCAGCAATCCTCAGGGATCGCTATTCCAAGTTCCGCCCATTGACTAGTATGCAAGCCTCGAGATCCCATCTCGAGTCACATTGGCCTCTTGTGCAGGATTCGAAGACAAGGGATTTACGGCCAGAGCCTCCCCTGGCGCCCAAGCATCCTCCTGCTCCAAGTAGCAGCCATGGAGAGACCTCTCGCGGCGGGTTCGGTCCATGTACCCAGCGCGGCTAACAACCCCCTTTGATAGGGTCAAGCAGACAGTCGGAGGTAACTTATACCACTGTTATGCGAGCGGTGATCGAGAGCAAGCCTCTCTCACAATCCGATAACGAGACGTTAAGGGGTGCCGGTTAGGATAATTGACTTTGTTGGATACATAACACAACTTGAAAAATTCAAATCTTTGACAATACACCACGAAAAACAAAACAATAAAGAAGTGCCTCTTGTAGCTCAAACAACTAAAACCCTAATTCAGGTAGAGCATCACACAACCATAACTCAACAAAAAAAATCCAACAATTTGAAAACAAACCAAATGGAAAATATTCTCGTACCTTAACAACCATGATCCGATGCTTAGCGCTTTGACATCTAAAGGCTCCGACTTTCGAATTAACATAACAAGAGCTCACTCTAGCATACGACCCTCCTCTCTCCTCTCTCACAAAATACAATTGTAATCAAGAGGGAAGGCCCTTAACTCTCCATTCTCCTCTTCTTATATAGTTTTTTATCCACACTCACACACATTAGGCTTTTGGCTTTCAGCTTTTGGCTTTTGCTTTTCTACTAGTTTTTACTATTTTCGTTTTTTTTTGCTTTATGCACGTTTGCAACTTTTTTGGATCATAACTTCATCATTTGAACTCCGCATATAGTTGTTCGGATACTCAAAATGATCGCAACGCATCTGGTTGACAAGCCAACGCGGGTAGAATTACGAAAATCTATCAAAAATAGGCAAAAATACTGATTTTTGTAAATCGCATCATTTTTCTCCATCTTTTATCTTAGACGACTTATTCATTTCCTTGACCTATTATTCTTGTAATTGCACACACTTTCAGCATAGATGTCCTCTTTTTCTTCAAGAAATACTCGCTGATGATGTAAAATGTACGATATTTTCCTTTGATCATTGAGTCTTCAAAATATTCTCTGGTGGATATGAACCTGTTTTTTTATGCAGTATGTCCTAGCAGGAATATGCTATGAAAGACAACTCCGTGCCCAATCATTCATGATTTGAAAAAATATGCAATGTTGGATCCATGATATGCGACCAATCAATCGATGCTATACACAAAAATAATGTATGCATTGAAGAAATTGTGCCTAGTCTATCTACATGTGATCGTGCGTCATGCAAAATGCAAACAAAATTTCTTGATTAATTTAAAATTCCTTATCCTCACCTCTCAACTCTCATAAAAAATATATGATATACTCCGCTCCACCCATCCAAAATCTCACAATCACTTTAGAAAATAATGGTCCTCAAGATGTTGACCAGATAAGAACAATCCATCTCACAATTGGTGGCGTCCTTCACGACCCTCTAACTCACCCAACCTCCTTACACACTCAACCAGAGGTTCCTAACTTTGTGATGAGCATCCCAAATATTGCGTGCAAGAAATGTGTGTGCTCAATGATAGGTGCTCTCTCATGTGTGCGTGCATCTAAAATTTACTTCATATAGCTGCAGCGGACCTCATGCCATGCAAGTGATCAATGATGGTGCAAAGCGTGCATAATTCCAACCCATGGCATGGATATTTGATAAGAACAGGAGAGCACCCCGGAGTGCAGTGCATCAACAAGTGCAACGTGAAGTGCTCGTGAACCCATAATCCTTGTGATGTGCAAAAGTCTCGACAAGAAAACATACCTTGCTCCTCAATTTTCAATAGTTATTGACAAACACAAGCTTCATCCTATCCAAAAAAAATACCAAGCTCGACCAAGGCTATCAAGTTTCACACTCAACAAATCAAACAAAATGATAGAAGCAAATCCTAGGCTAAACAAACACAAGAAATCCAACTACGAAATAACAAGACAAACTGTCACGCAAACAACTAAGGTAGCAAAAATAAAACCTAACTACAGCTTGACTAGGGCTTTTTAGTTTTCAAAAAAACACGTGTCATTTTTAGCCCTTCCCCTAGTCTGCAAACATTCATGTGCAACAGTTACTTTCATAGAACGATGCCACACTTATGAGCCAATCAAAAATCAAATCCAACGATCTATCCACAATCTTCTCAATAAACATAAATGGCACATTTCTCTCAAAAAACTGCTTTACAAGTAGACAAAACTCATCCATGAAATTCTCATCAAAATCCTTGAGACAATCCTCACCATCTAAGGAAAATACATAATCCTCTAAATTCTTCAAATCCCAACCATAATCCAAAATCTTCAAACCCCTCAAATCACAACCACACTAAAAAATGTTCATATCCCACCCATCCTCCCTAGGAAAAACCATGTTACTTCTAGAGTCTCTAAATAAAGTTTTGACCCTTTCTTTGTTGCCAATGTCAAATTCATCCATTGATTCATCTACAACTTCTTTGAAAGATATATTCAAGGATCTCCCAACTCAATATCCAAATTAAACACAACATCAAAAGGAGTCAACTACAGACTCATAACACCACAAAAACCAACAACATCCACAAATGGGGTCACTCCAAGACACCCAACCACATCACTCAACTCATCAACAATACAAGACTCCATCGAGTCTTTTACACACAAAGAGTGGTAAACACATTCCATAGTATCCTTACAAGAAACCTCACAAGAAATTGAATAAACTTTCACCTCTACATCATCACGAATAACATCTTCACTATACAAAAATTTCGGGTCAATAACCTTAACCAAAGACTCCTCAACTACCAAATCCTTAACTTCCTCCTCACAAATACCTTCCAACTCTATTTCCTTGGTTTTAAATCTCTCTTCCCTCAAATTTTTAATTCTTTTCAAAGCCTTACTCAAATTCTCTCTTACATCCTCATCAACGTCACTCTCAAGATCCTCAAAACCCAAATCAGAATCATCGCAAATCCTAGGAGAACTCAAATAAACTGAAAGACTATCAGATGAAGTTTTCTCTTCGATGTTGCTGCCTAAACCAACCAAACAATCATCCACACAACTATCAAGAAACATGAGGTTAGGTCTACTCAAAACAACATCATCAACACCACAAACAAAAGCCTCTCTAAGGCTACTCAAACCATCACCAACCAACTCACAAGAGTCATCAGAGTCAACAACACCAACACCAAAATCACAATATGAGTCAGAACCTAAAACCTCCATACTCTCTTGATCAACAAACTCACAACAAATCTCCACAAACTCATTAGGCAACAAATTCGAACCCTCAACTTTTTCTTGAAAACTAGCAGTTTCTAAGCCTTCCTCCTCATAGTCTTCTAACAAACTCAAAAATTCATCCTCTATTCTCTCTTCATCTTTCAAACAATCAGATCCATCTATACTATCACCAAGGCAAACAAGATCACTCTCTAAATTGTCTTTACTCTCTTCAACACTGCCATGACTATCAGAATTTTCATCACACCTTCCCTCATCAGAAATATCAAAACTTTCTTGACTCTCATCCTCTCCCAAAGAACATGAAAACTCTTGGTTCTTAAAACAATATGGTCTCTCATTTTCTTCTTTACAACTCAAATCCATCTCTAGCTCATCTCTAAATTCCTTAAGCTCCAAAGTATCATCAGTGGATCCCTCTTCTTTAGTTAAATCACTAATCACTGAACTAGAAGTATCTGTGGTTAATGGGTATGAATTCACACTCCTAGACTCTTCACTCCAATCAGTCAAACAAGGATTTTTCTCCTCAACCACCCTAGGGAGTTTCTCCTCACATACTTTAATTGATTTCTCACAAGTTAACTCATCTCTCCTAAATAGAGAATATAGTATACCTCTCTCAGGATAGACATAACTAACTCTCTGCTCCTCAAAAACTTTTCTCTCAACTTGCCTTGAACTCAACTTTTCCCTTGGTTCATCAAACCCTAACACTTTTTTTCTTTTGGTCTTCCTCTCTTGATATTGAGCTATCTTCACCGCTTCCTCAAAAGTCTTAGGGTTTTTTACCTCTAATTTCACTCTCGAATCTTCTTATTTCAACCCATTTACAAAATACATTATCTTCAACATAACTGGGGCTATCTCACCTTCTAAAAATGTTAAACTCCATCGATTCCACAATCTTTCAAACTCCCTAGCAAAATCCTCAACACACTGATCATCTTTTTGAACACAAGTTTCTATCTTTGCCCAAATCTCACTTTGACTTTCTCTTTTTTTAAACCTAGATAGAAATGCATTTTTAATGGTCTCATAGTCCAAATTCTGTCTCTTAAATTTCAAGTTTATCTCAAAGTCAAGCAACCAATTTCGTGCTTCTCCCTGTAATTGATATCTAAAAATCTGGAGTTTATCCTCAAGATTAGTCACACTCTCTATCAAACAACACAGCTCTATTTCTTCTAAAAATCTTTCCGGATCTTCAGTATGATTACCATGGAACTCAGGAAATTCATCAGCCATTATAAACAATCACAAGAAATCAAAACAAACTCACATTCAAAACAACAACGATGTCAATTTCGGCACTCCTCAGCGGAGGCACCAAAAAAGAGATGTTACGCGAGCGGTGATCAAGAGTAAGCCTCTCTCACAACCCGATAACGAGACGTTAAGGAGTGCCGATTGGGATAATTGACTTTGTTTTATACACAACACAACTTGAAAAATTCAAATCTTTAATAATACACCACGAAAAACAAAATAATAAAGAAGTGCCTCTTGTAGCTCAAACAACTAAAACTCTAATTTGAGTAGAGCATCACACAACCACAACTCAACAAAAAAAATCCAACAATTTGAAAACAAACCAAGTGGAAAATATTCTCGTACCTTAATAACCATGATTCGACACTCAGCGCTTTGACATCTAAAGGCTCTGACTTTCGAATTAACATAACAAGAGCTCACTCTAGCATGCGACCCTCCTCTCTTCTCTCTCACAAAATACAATTGTAATCAAGAGGGAAGGCCCTTAACTCTCCATTCTCCTCTCCTTATATAGTTTTCTATCCACACTCACACACATTGGGCTTTTTGCTTTCAACTTTTGGCTTTTGCTTTTCTACTACTTTTCACTATTTTTGTTTTTTTTTGCTTTACGCCTGTTTGCAAACTTTTAGATCATAACTTCGTCATTTGAACTCTGAATATAGTTATTCGGATACTCAAAACAATTGGAACGCATCTGATTGACAAGCCAACGCGAATAGAATTACGAAAATCTATAAAAAATGGGCAAAAATACTGATTTTCGTAAATCGTATCATTTTTCTCCATCTTTTATCTTAGACGACTTATTCCTTTACTTGACCTATTATTCTTGTAATTGCATACACTTTCAGCACACATGTCCTCTTTTTCTTCAAGAAATACTCGCTGATGATGTAAAATGTATGACCTTTTCCTTTGATCCTTGAGTCTTCAAAATATTCTCTAGTGGATATGAACCTATTTTTTTATGCAGTATGTCCTAGCAGGAATATGCTATGAAAGGGAACTCCGTGCCCAATCATTCATGATTTGAAAAAATATGCAATGTTGGATCCATGATATACGACCAATCAATCGATGCTACACACAAAAATAATGTATGCATTGAAGAAATTGTGCCTAGTCTATCTACATGTGATCGTACGTCATGCAAAATGCAAACAAAATTTCTTGATTAATTTAAAATTCCTTATCCTCACCTCTCAACTCTCATAAAAAAGATATGATATACTCCGCTCCACCCATCCAAAATCTCACAATCACTCTAGAAAATGATGGTCCTCAAGATGTTGACCAGATAAGAACAACCCATCTCACAATTGGTGGCGTCTTTCACGACCCTCTAACTCACCCAACCTCCTTACACACTCAACCAGAGGTTCCTAACTTTGTGATGAGCATCCCAAATGGTGCATGCAAGAAATGTGCGTGCTCAATGATAGGTGCTCTCTCATGTGCACGTGCATCTAAAATTTACTGCATATAGCTGCAGCGGACCTCATGCTATGCAAGTGCTCAACGATGGTGTAAAGCGTGCATAGTTCCAACCCATGGCATGGATATTTCATAAGAACAGAAGACAATCCCTGAGTGCAGTGCATCAACAAGTGCAATGTGAAGTGCTTGTGAACCCATAATCCCTGTGATGTGCAAAAGTCTCGACAAGAAAACATACCTAGCTCCTCAATGTTCAATAGTTATTGACAAACACAAGCTTCATCCTTTCCAAAAAAAATACCAAGCTCGATCAAGGCTATCAAGTTTCACACTCAACAAATCAAACAAAATGACAAAAGTAAATCCTAGGCTAAACAAACACAAGAAATCCAACTACGAAATAACAAGACAAACTGTCACGCAAACAACTAAGGTAGCAAAAATAAAGCCTAACTATAGTTTGACTAGGGCTTTTCAGTTTTCAGAAAAACACTTGACACTGCCTCTCCCTCCAGGCTTTTAACCTAAAGCATTAGTTATTTTTTCAGCATTAGTTCCTTGAGCAAAGAAATACAAACAGTGCTCCTAGTGTACAATCACGAGCATTCCAGTGGTCGTTTGTATGGCCAACTGCTAAGGTGTGAATCCTTCTCTCTGAATACATCCAATATTCAATCCAGGATCAATCGCAACTTGGCAAGATCCCAAGGGTTTCGTAAGCTAAGTTGCTTGATTACCCTTTATCCTTGGGTTAGGGTTTATACCCTGTTGACCCAAATTGTCAATACCTTAGGTTTCCTTATATTAAGGTCAATGAATCCTAGACAACCTCGTCGCCCTAACTTGGATGGTCAACTGCTTTCTTGGCGAATTCGTAACTCCCCTAACTTGGCAAATCAGTCCCAAGGAAGGGTGATGTAGCAGGATGACTACTCATCCTCTAGAAAATTTGACTTGTACTTAGAACTCGCGAACATTGTTCTAAGGAATGGCAATATTATTTTGTGAATTAGGCACAAAATCATGCGACGTTGCAACTTCTTGCACGATATAGGTGTCGCACCTAACTTGTGGGATTATTTCTCCCATCACATGATATTCCTTGGTCAAGAATACATTTGGTCAAGATGTAGGGTTTGGAAGTCCTCTTGACCCAATCCAACCCCTAACCCTACTAGTCCGATAACGCTTTGGCCCTAGGGTTCCTAAAATTCATACGAAAGTCTAGTATTCATTCAATTGATCCTTAGGGTAGGAACCCTAGATCATTCTTACACAGCGATTAGATAATCCTAACATTTCGAGAAATGTGGGTAGGACCTTGGAGATCAGAAGTCTTAAATTGGCATCCCAAGTGCGATATTAGGTAGAATTTTATCATAACTTAACCCTACCTAGCACATTGAGGTGACCGTCAAATGCTAACTAATCACACCTTTATGAATTTCAAGTAGGCAACTCATTTACCCACAAATTACTTAGTTGATCTAACCAACCCACGATTGAAAATGATATTTCCTCTTAAAGATGCAAATACTTTCTTCTAAATTTGCAAGTGCTTTCCCCTAAAGGATGTAAGTAACTACAAGATGTAACATTCCATGAAAATATGCGATTTCAAGACCATAGACCTTTTCTTTCTATGCAGCTATAAGATCTACAATGATCGTTTCTTTTCCTTGCCCTAAACGGTATATGCACCAAATTCAAAGCTTTAGTATTTTAATGAAAATGCATCCTTTCACAATTTTGAACTTTGATAAAAGAGCTTCATGCATGAGTGAATGCCATGAGTCCATCATTGATTTTAATCTATCCTTTATCACTTAACCCAATCTAAATTGTAACTATTCATTGCATGCAAATTGGATTATATGAGTTTTATTGACAAAGTTCATAAATCTTTTTCCTTTCAATGCAACTTTTTAGACAACATTTAACGTCTGTCTACGATTGCTTAATCACGAGACACAACCAAGAAGTTATTACCTAAATGCATTATGGTTTATATGTCCTATCCTTTGCGAGATGCAACAAGGATGCCTTCGCACAAATTTGTCTTATGCGTCATACGTTGAAAATGTAGCTATGCTTGACCACGGAAGTGCAAGCAAATGCAAGTGCTTGACATGCCACTAAACTTTGTAAATCGAATGAGTAAATGCATTTAAATTTTCCTACATGAATTAAAAACATGATTAAAGCGTCCTTTTCATGCGAAAATGTTATTGGAACCTAGGCATTAAGAATCGAGACGTTGTCCACTCGCGTACTCGAGGTGGAAGCTCCCGCGTGTGCTCCTCTTGACTTTTGCTTTGGAGCCATTGACGCAGTAGCTTTTGACTCAGCCAACTTCCCCTTGGTTGACTAACGCGTTTCAAAGACACTCCGTCCAAGATCACCTCTTCCCCGCAGGATTCAGGCCTTGCAAGACACGGTTTTAAGAAAACCGGGAAAGGCATGGGTGAACAGGGCCTATAGAAGCTTCAATAGAAGCTTCCAAATTAGAAGCTTCCAAGCTTTGTTTACAGGTAGATGACATGGAGGTGGGGAGATGATTGGGTGGACATGATGATGACGATGTCAAAGATGATGATGATGATGATGCTAATGATGATGAAGATGATAGTGATGATGATGGCAGGGGCGCGGCAGTGGCTTGCGAGGACAACGTAGCTCTCTGGGCGGCAAGCAGCCTGGCGACAGACAGGCAGCAGGATCCTCCTCTCCCCCCTTCAAGCTTGGGGAGGGGGGGTTCATATAGGTAGGAAAGGGGGGGGTAGCCACACACGTGGCAGTCAGCATGTTCCCCTCCCCATGCTCCTCCCTACTCCACACATACTCCCTCTCCCCGCCATGCAACGGGTGAAGGAGAGGGAGTTAATATAAAAAAATTTACAAAATTTATCCCTTTTTTTCCCGTGAAGGGGTGTTCCCGCAGTGGACTACGTTATTGAGCCACAGCTTCCAATATACAACGCGGGGCTTGTGTTTATTGATGCTCGCGGAATGAGTACTTAGCCCAAGGTTTTTCTGTGCAAGAGAGCACTCAAAATTGCTCTTGCACGGGATGCGCGAGGTCCAGGGTCGTTTAATATTTCATTGCAGAAATATTACGTTCTCTCCCCCTTAGAGGAATTGAGATGTCCTCATCTCAAGAAGATCTAGGGGTATTGTTGGTTGAGAGTACTTTCATCCATCCAAGTGGCATCCTCTTCGGGATAATCTTTCCACTAGAGAGGTATTCTCTCAAGGTCCTGGATCTCAAATGCCTCTCCCTAACATCTAAGATCCTGTCAAGTCATAGCTCAAGGACTCCTTGGCTAGGCATTACATCTTGTTGATCATCAAGCACATGACTAGGGTTAGGTACATACTTTTTCAATAGACTGGTATGGAATACATTATGAACTTTTAGGTTCTCAGGGAGTTGCAGTCTATAAGCATTAGGCCCTAGGCACTTGAGAATCTTGTAGGGTCCACAATACCTTGGACTTAGCATTTTGCATTCACCCAAAGATAGGGAACTCTTCTTTGGATGTACGCGAATGAAGACCATATCACCTTCATCAAAGGATCTGTCTTGACGTTTTAGGTCCGCATAAGTCTTCTGCCTGTCCTTGGCAGCTTGGATGTCCTGTCTTATTGACTTGATTTGGTCATCCATGTCTTCCAACATCTGCTTTGAAGCTTCAACCCTCAAGGCTGGATCCAAAAAGCTCAAAGGACTACGACAATCGTGCCCATACAATGCTTGAAAAGGGGTCATCTGAATGCTTTGTTGGTAGGAAGCATTGTAGGCAAACTCAACTGGTGGCAAATATTGAATCCAATTTTTGGGTTTGTGGCAAGAGTGTGCTCTAAGCATTTCCTCAATGACTTGGTTGACTCGTTCCGTTTGGTAAGCTGTACTGAAACAGAGTTGAGTTCCAATGGCCTCGAAGATAGCCCTCTAGAAGTGTGATGTGAAGAGAGAGTCACAATCACTAATGATTCTTCTGGGTAACCCATGCAGTTTGAATATTTCCTTGATGAATAACCTTGTGATATCTGAGGCTTTATAGTTTGTCTTAATAGGGATAAGATGTGCAACCTTGGTGAGCATATCCACCACGACCATAAGGGAGTTGTATCCTCCCTAAACTTGGGACAGGCCAACAACAAAGTCCATACTAATTAATTCCCATTTCATTTGGGGAATGTCAAGTGTTTGCAATTTTCGTGGCATTTTGACATGTTAGGTTTTAATACATTGACAAGACAAACATTTTGTGACATATATATTTGAGAATGTTACCTTTGAGCCTATCCCAGTAATAGCTCTTCATGACTACATTAAGGGTCTTGGCATAGCCAGGATGTCCTGAAAAAGGGGAGTTATGGGCTTCCCAAAGTATCTTCTGCTTGAGTGATTGGCTTGTTGGGATACATAATCTTGTCCTATAGTAGGAAAGTCCACTATTGATAGAGAATTCTAGATACTTTGTTTGTAGCTTTGGGTCTTGATCTTTGATGGGGATCTCCCTTAGCAATTTCTGATAGGTTGGGTCATGGCATGCCTCTTCTCTAGCTAGCTCAAGAATTAGGTTGTTTGGCATGGATACCTTTATGGCTAGAGATCTTGTTGTTGATGGCTCTTGCAAAATCAAAGAATTTAGAAATGCCTTGCGACTGAGTGCGTCAGCAACTTCGTTCTCCTTTCTAGGCCGGTATTTGATTTCAAAATCATATTCTTCCAACACTTCAATCCATCGACATAGCCTCATATCGAGCTCATTCTGGGTGAAAATCCACTTAAGACTCTTGTGGTCCATCACTAAGGTAAATTAGTTACCCAGCAAGTAGTGTCTCCAAAGTTTGAGAGCATGGATGACAGCCAACAGCTCCAGATCGTGGGTAACATAGTTCCTTTCATGGCTCTTCAGTTTCCTTGAAGAGTATGCTACGGGATGACCTTCTTGCATAAGCACACATCCTAAGGAAAGTGTGCTAGCGTCAATTATCACTTCAAACTTCTTACTAAGATCCAAAAGCTTCAGGATGGGTGCTGATACCAAGCTTTTCTTTAGTTTGTCAAAGTTGGTCTGTTTAGCAGGTGACCATATGATTGATACTTGCTTCTTTAGTAGATCACTCAGAGGTGTTGCAATCAAAGCATAGTTTTTGATAAAGACCATGTACCATCCTGTCAATCCAAGAAAACTACATATCTCTTTGACAGTTGTTGGTGTTGGCCATTCCAGAACGTCTCTGACTTTGGCTGGGATCTACTGAAATTCCTTCCGCTAATACAATGAATTCTAGATATTCAATTTGTCGCTTGAGAAATGCACACTTCTTCTTCTTGGCATAAAGCTTGTGTGCCCTCATTGTCTCAAGGACGATGCAAAGCTGGGGTTCATGATCTTCTTCCTGCTTGGAGTAGACTAGGGTATCGTCAAAGAAGACGAGTACGAGGTCATCAAGATAGGGCCTAAAGATATCCTACATTAACTTGTTGAAGGTAGCAGGAGCATTTGTCAGCCCAAATGACATGACTAGGAATTCAAAGTGTCCATACCTTGTGCTAAATGCCCTCTTTGGGATATCTTCTTCCTTGATCCTTATCTGATAATATCCAAACCTGAGATTTGCAGATGGTTGGTGACATGAAGCATGTTGGTCCATCCAATCCAATGCAGAAAAGCTCCTGAAACAGCAGCAATGGTGTCATGTCCGACACATGGAAAAAGTTTTGGTCATTAAAGGATACCGTGGATGATTTTCTTTAGCTGAGTAGCCAGTTCTTGAAATACAAACATAACCTGCAAGAAAAGTTTTGCACTCCCTAAGGGGTGTGTCTGCCTCACCGTGTAGTGCATGGTGCCCGTGGCAGTGGAACTGGCAGATGGGTCTAACCTTGGGCAAGCCCTTGGTAATGTCCCACACTTGAGGACCGAGTTCGTGTGTCATTGGAGATGCGGTGCAAATCTTAGGGTGACAGGTCTGAAAGTCCTGCCCTTGATGTGCCCTAAGTGTGAAGTGGGGAAGCGGCTAGGGAGAACCCTAGCTGCAGTGACCTGTGGTGCACAACAAGGCGAAGGGAAGTTGCAAGCTCATCATGTGAAGTCTTCTCTCTCTTATCTTTGCTTAGTAGTAGATTCATCCCTTGGCTTTTCTATTCTTTGCTGTTGTCTCTTCTTTCTAGTTCACCTTTTCTTTTGTTGCCTTGTGGTTTTTTTTTTTTGAAAGAGGCTATACATAGATGCATGTGATACAAGGGCATGATGGGAGTTTAATCCTCGTCATCCGAATGGCAGGTAGGGGATGGTGGAGGGCGAGGGGATTTGTTAAGGAATCTGCGGCTCAGCATGTAGCCCTTGAGATTGAGGCGGGTCTTGAGAGTGGTGGTGGAAAGGAAAGGGTGGTTGCACTGTGTGAATTTATTATCGCTCATATCCTCAAGTAGTGCAATACAGAAGGATGGCAAAAGAGTAGCACGCATCATGAGGCGAGTCATGGTGCTGCTATCTATGGCATTGGGGTCGAAGTAAAGGGGTGGAAGGTGGCGTTCTTGAGGTGCAGGCTCTTGGTAGATCAGGACCCTAATTAGTCTAAGATAATTATAGGTTGTTATGAAGGCGGGGTCAGGACAGGATGTGAACTCACTAAGGAATCTATCTATGGAACTGTACAAATTAGGGAGGGTAAATACAAGGGCATCTTTATAGGAGGTGCTATTGGCGTTATAGATGATAGGGAAGTCAAACCTGCTGTGGATGGATGGATTAAAATTCATACCTACTCTTTGAGGATACGGCATGAATGTGGGGTCGTTTCTCTCAGAAGGAAGGGTATTACAAAATGCCATCCAAGCGTCAAGGTTGACATAAAAAATGTGTCTTCTCCAAGTGGGTTGGCAATCGTAGCCCTCCACCGATCTAGGCACCTGGAAGACTTTATCATGCCAAAATTTGCAGTCCTTGGTTCCCCAAGCAGTTGGGTTGGCCTCTCGCTCTGCTAGCCACTTGTCCTTGAGCCTTGCACCCATAGCGATTACATTGCTTACAACTTCAATGGGCATTACTCTATTTAGTTTAGTGGGAAGCTTGAAGCTCAAGTCGAAGGGGTTGCGGGCACATTCTTGTTGTTCCCAGATGATTAGCTCTACATGGAATCTAGCAGGGAGGTCCTCAGGCGCGGTGGGAGAGAAGCAGGTTGCCTTGGGACAGGTCTAATGTTCAGCTTCTTCCTTGCCTTCTCCACCATTTCTCTTCTGCGCTTAGCCAGGGCTACTTTCCTCTCAACGGATGTGTCAATGGGTTGCACTTCATCTTGTCGTGGAGGAGAGGGTGGTGGGACGTAGTCCTCCTCCTGAGGTCCCAGATCAAACTCTGGTCCACCCCCTTCTGCTTGCACTTCTTCTTGCACCTTTTCTTCTATGAAACCAAGTTCGTCAATTTCTTGCACTGTCAAGCCTACCTGTGTAAGGTATTTTCTTTGCTCCTCCAGGCTCTGCGGCGAGCCTCCTAGTTGCAATGGTGTGTGCAGGCCTGTTGTTAGGGCTTTGCGTGCAATGGCTAGCTTCTTCTGCAGATCATTGGCCTCGTTTTCTTCTGTTTTGGTGGACTGAAGCAGTGTGTTGAGGAAAGTGTGTTGCTGGGCCATCATAGAGAGTTGGGCAGCCTCTGCCTGATTTTCAGCCAACACTCTATCTCCTTCTGCTTTGGCCAATCGGCGTGCCAGGTCTCGTACCCTCCTTTCATTGTGGTCAGCCCATTCCTTCACTCTCTTCTCCATATCGTCCAGGCTCTCCCCCTGATGGAGGGTCATAGCCATGAGTCTTTGCTCTTGGTCTTCGAGCTCGTGGTGTAGGCGGAATTGCTCCTGGTCTTTATTGGCGATCTATGCACTGAGCTGATCCAGCTGCACCTGCATTCTTTGCACCTACTCTTCTCTTAGCTTTTCTAGCTCTGCAGTCTCCTGTTTGATCTTCTCAAGCTGGTTTTGTGCCTCCTAGTTGACTACAGTGAGCTGGTCATTCTTGCGCCGCAAGTGAGCAGTGGTCTCCCTCTCTCCGTTGAGGCGATCCATTAGGATTTTTCTTCTTCCCTCCCAGGCAGCATCATATTCCTTTAGGGTTTTTGCTTCTTCTGCATCTCTATTGCTAGCTTCCTCCTTTAGCACAGCAATCTCCTTTTGGTACTCTACTATCTATTTAGTTTTCTCCAACTGGAGAGTGGCTCTTGATTCTCGCTCTGTTGGCAACTCTTCCATGGTAGTTCTCTTTCCTTCCTTGGCCTTTTCTAGCTACAAGAGCAGCTCTTTAGTGTACTCATCGTACTGGCCTGCTGGAGGTGGGGGATGGGACATGGTGGCGGCAGTGGTAGTAGCCCCTGTTCTCTGTCTTTTAAGCTCTGGGCTTGGCTCCACATCAACATGGCTACCCTCTTCACTTTTGACACTGGGGTGGCTATGCCAGCTTCTCTTGCTAACTCCCTTTCCACCAGGAACTGCAGCCATGTGACCATATTGCTCTCATCGACCTTTGGCGAAGTTCCTGGGGTGGGGATGGTTATTACGGAAGCAGCAGGGCTAGTTGGCACAAAACTGGTAGGAACAGGCGTGATGGCCTCCTTGCCCTTGCCCTCTACGGTGGGATAGGATCTAGCACATTCAAGCTCGTGTCCGGGTTCTCATCCTCCTGGGGCGGGGTTTGCTTTCTTTGTCGTTGATATTGTTTCACAGATAGGTGAGTTGCAAGTTCTATATCTTCTTGTTCCTTCTTCCTCAAGGCTTCTTCCTCCTCCTCAACCCTTCTGTTCCTCTCCTCTTCTGCCTTTCTAGACTCCTCTTCCACTCTCTGTGCATCCTCTTTTTCTTTCCTTTTCCTCTCTATTTCATGGGCTCTTGACACACTTTGCGCTTTTTGCAGTTCTTCTTTCTCTTTCTTCCTCCTTTCTTCTTCCCTTTGCTGTTGGAAGTGCTTAGTGCGCTGCTCTCTTTGCTGCTGCTGGCGCTGTTCTTCTTGCTTTTCTTCTTCATCACTACTCTCATTAGTTTATGTTTCCTCGTCAGAGCCAGAGGATTCTTCGTTGTGTGGTGAGGGTAGCGGTCTCTCCTGCTCCTCCTCTACTGCTCTTGCCTCCTTTACTGCTTCTTCAATTAGGGCGGTTAGTACACCTCCATATCCAATGAATGATGCTTTAGAGGTAGCCTTTTTCCTGTCTTTTGCTGCTGCTGGGGATTCACCTCCAGCAGGTTAGCTTCCCAGATCAAGTGCTATGGCAGCCTTCTCGATTGTGTGTTTTACATAATCATTCCAGTCGATCTCTTTTGGTGCATTGGCCGCGAGGCTTTCGAGCACATGCACATTTATTCTGCCCATATAGGCAGTGTATCGATGTGGCTGGAGAAGAGAGTGTGCATGACTTTAGCACGCATGCGGATTTCGTCATCAGGGATGTCCTGGATATTTACTCTTTTGTTGGACCGCACCTGGCCCCTGTCCATTTTTAGCATGGCAAAGACATCCCTTTTTGGTCTCTTTACGGCCCTTGATTCCAAGCCCAGTGCCTTTTCTACTAGTTCCTTGCTTATGGGTACCGTGACTTGCCTGGCAGCATCCCCTCTTCCCACAATCACCGTGCCACTCTTGGAGGCAGAGTCGAAAGTTCATAAGAACTCAACACACCTTGCAAGATCCACATTTTGCTCTGCCTTCTCCACATATTGTATAGAAACTTGGGAGATATAGGTCAAGATATCGTGAAAAATATCTCCGGTATTAAGGTGGCTTGCAACATGCAGTTCTTCTTCGATAAGGAATTGGTCAATGTAAGGATGGGCTAGGACCTGGTCATCTAAGTGTTGGTTCCGGGTAATGGCCAAAACTCTAAATGAAAGAGGTGCCACATAAGTAGGATCATACTCAATGCTCTTGATTGCCCTCCTTTGTTCAGCATTTGTCATGATACGACAGCCTTTCTTTTCCCATTGGGTCCGCAAAGTGAACCACTGCTGTAAGAACGAGGAAGTTGAGCTTGCAAGTTGTGTGAGCTCTTGTAATTCTTGTTCGAGAGTAGAACAAGGAGGCTTATGGTATGAGGTGATTAGTCGCTTGAGAACAGCTTGCTCCTTTGAGATTTCTTCATTTGCTATTAGTTCAGCAACAATCTTGGGGAATTTGACGGTCATAAACTCGTATTCCTCCCAAGTGCATGGTAATGCACGAACATCGAAAGCAAGTGGTTCATCAAGAAGACCTAGGTCCAACTGCTCATAACTCCTAGCAAATGTGATGAAAGTGTGGTCTAACACCTTAATGCAGGTCACAAGGTCATCTCCCGAAGTTTCAGCAAGGTCTTTAGCCAAGGAAAGGAAATATTGTACCGCATAGGAAGGCCTAAGGCCTGCTGGTGGTGATGGTGCAATTGAGCTGGACAGTAGTGACTCCATTGCTGGTGTCACGGGTGTGGCTTTGCACTCCGAAGCACTTTGAAGTGTTGTAGGAAGCTCTGGTGGCATGGAAGTTGTGATGGGTTCTGAGTGCACAGTCACGGAAGTATTCAACTCTTTTGAGTGAGGTAAGCTTGAGGCTTTTAGCGATTGCTTTGGTCGATAACTTAGCTGGGACTTATTAGTCACAACCGGCAGTGGTTTGCTAACTATGGCCCGGGCGCTATGTTTGCAAGCCTCTCTCACTGGAGTGAGGTTGCTTGGAGATGAGCCTTTAGACTTGCCATTCTTAGGCACCCAAATCCAAGGGTTGCCTTCATAGTAGCCTTGCGCCCGCAAGAGATCTTTGGGGATCCATCGCGGCGTGGTTGTGTGCCTACATTGATAGTGTCCAAATTTCCTCTTAGCCCGTGATGACTGATTGTTTTGGCATTTAGAAGCACATTTGGATGGTCTATCCAGAGGTGGTCTTTGCCGCTTTGGCACCCATATAAGCTTAGAATCCTTGGCCTTGTGAGCACTCTTGGTGGGTTTGGGTCTAGGGTCTAGAGCTTAGCGTGAGACCTTAGTGTCCTTCTGTGTAGACTTGAGCATAAGTGTGGTCGTAGTGATTTCTATCGGTGGCTTCACAATGTTGAAAGGGTCAGAACAACCCTTGTTGAAAGTCGTCACTATGCGCACATTGCTTATAGCAAGATGGATGCAATCAAGATTATAATCCACATTACAATTCGTGTGCTTCTTAAAAGTACGACCTAATAGTGACATATTACCGGCCCCTTTTGTGTTAGGCAACACGTGAAAGAAAGCTGGTATACGTTCAGACTCGATAGAAATGACCACTTTGCACTTCCCTAAGAGCGTGTAAGCATTTCCCCCAAATGGGGTGAGTTTGGCGTTGGTGGGCTGCAGTTTAGGTTGACCAATGCGTGTCCAATGGTCATGCGTCAAGATATTGTAATCGGCACCTTCGTCAATCAAAGCATCAAAAGAATAGGTCTTTTCCCCAGTGACGGTGATTCGTAAGTAGGTGGGTACCACTGCTTCTTCATCTTGATCTGTTATTTCCGTAATAGTAGCCACGCAGACGTTGACAGGGGCTTCCAACATAGGTTGACAGGGGCTTCCAACATAGGTGGCTCATGCAGCGGGTGGGAAGGAGGATAGTATTTTTTTATGCGGCTGCCATTGAAAAAGCCGATTCCTTCACCTTCGAGCGTCTCTAATTCAATGTTTCCCGTTCGACTAATTGCACGTACTCGGAAAGGTCCCAGTCCAAGGAATTTCATTTTCTGTTTGTGACCCTTCACAGAGTATAGCAGAACGAGATCCCCTTGATCAAAGTCGCATTGTTTGACATGCTTGTCAAACCACATTTTCCTTCGTGCTTTCTCACAAATCAACGCATGGGTGGCCAAGAGCCAGGTTTCCGTGAGACGTTCTAGCTCTACCAAGCGATTTGTCCAAGCGTCTCTTCCCTCCCAGCGCTCCTGCATTGCTATCCTTAAGCTAGGGACAAAAAACTCTAAGGGCAAAATGGCCTCCGTTCCATAAGTCAGCCTAAAGGGCGTCTGGCCTATAGCCATTTTATAAGCCATACGATAGGCCCACAAGGCCGCCATTAACTTGTTGTCCCAGTCAGTCCGAGATGTAGATACCACTTTTGTGAGTACATTGACTAGGATTTTATTGGTGGATTCTGCTTGTCCATTAGCCTGAGGGTAATAGGGCGAGGATTTTCTGTGAATGATTAGAAAAGTAGAGAGCAGATGCGATATCACCTCATTAATGAAGTGTGTGCCCTGATCACTGACTAATTCCATTGGACACCCAAACTGTGAAATGACCTGCTCCCACAAGAACTTTGCAGTGGTTCTAGCGTCATTCTTCCTTGTAGCTCTTGCCTCTGCCCACTTCGTTAGGTAATCTGCCCCCACTATGATGTAGCGAGCCTGAGAGTACTGTGCCGTGGGACTGATAGGTCCAATGAAGTCGATGCCCCATTTTTCAAAGGGTTGTCAGGTTATGACAGGGGTCAACTCCATTTTATCTTTGCGCATGAGCACCTTGGTTCTTTGGCATTCGTCACAGTGCTTCACAAAATTAGCAGCATCATAGAATTGGGTGGGCCACCATAGTTGGGATTGTAGCACCTTTCGGGCTGTAGTATCCCTGCTAAAGTGTCCTCTAGCGATTCCGCCATGTGCTCACACATGCATTTGCGCAACAAACTATCTTGTCCTAACCTATAGAGTTGGCCGGCTATCAATTGGTATGGTTAGATTTTCAAAATAAGTCTCCTCAGCCGCCTTCTCAATTGTTCTCTCAGGTAATCCGTTCTCCAGCATGAACTACATCATCGGCCCAATATGGCATCGGATTAGCTTTAAACAATTCTCTCTCACTAGACAGGTTAAAGAGATGAGCATCCGATAAATCGTCAGGTATGCCTTGTCCAGCGGTTTCTCCTGTGGGTATGCGAGACATATGGTCATCCATGTAATGCTGCTTTCCTTTGCGTAAAACCACAGAGAAGTAAAATTCCAATAGGAGAAGTAACCATCTAGCTATGCGTCCTGTAGTGCAAGGCTTGTTCACAAGATAGAGCAAGGCTTGATGGTCAACAAAGAAGATAAAGGGAGTGTCCAACAGATAATGTCTAAATTTCTTTATAGCAAATACCATGGCCAACCCCTCCCTTTCTGTGGTGGAATAATTCATCTCGGTCTCTGTGAGCTACCTGCTGGAAAAACTCACCAGATAGTCTAAGTTATGTTCACCAGGATGGCTTAGCACGGCCCCAATAGCAAACTTAGAGGCGTCTATGTGCACATGAAATGTTATGTTCCAGTCTGGGGCTCGTAAGATTGGTGCAGTGGTAAGAGCCTTCTTCAACTCTTCATATGCATGTTGGCATTCCTCAGTCCACTCGAACACGATCAACAGCTTGTACAATGGTCTAGCAATCAGTGCATAATTTAGTACAAAGCGGTGATAGTATCTAGTATGTCCTAAGAAACACTGAACTCCCTTGTAGTTATTGGGTGGCGGATAGTCGACAATGACTCTAACTTTTGAAAATTCCGTGGCGATGCTGTTCTTTGACACCATGTGCCCTAGAATACATCCATGTTTCACCCAGAACTGGCACTTCAAGGGGTTCAACGAGAGGTTGTATAACCAACACCGTTCAAAGACAGCTCTCAATTTCTCTAAGTGTTCGGCCCAACTAGAGTATATGCATAAGTCGTCTACAAACACCTCTAGTTCACGCCTAAGCATATCTTTGAAGATAGTGCACATTAAGCGTTGGAAAGTCGCAGGTGCATTCATCAGCCCAAAGGGCATGACAATGTAGGTGAATACACTCCATTTCATGGCGAAGGCAGTCTTGTGCCTGTCATCAGGGTGCACTTGCACATGATTGTAGCCCGAGAAGCCGTCCAGAAAACTATAGGCCTCTTTACCTGCTACCCTCTCAAGCATGTGCTGGGTGTATGGTAAAGGGTAGTTATCCCTCTTCATATAGCGGCATTAACTTTCTTGTAATTAATGCACACTCGGATTGTTCTGTTCTTCTTCATCACGATCACAATCGGTGATACCCAGTTTGTGTGCTCAATCTCATATATGAATCCTGCCTTCATGAGCTTATCAATCTCCTCTTTTACTGCATGGGCGTGTTTGGGATTCATGGGGTAAGGTAGTTGCTTTGTTGGCATTGCATCAGGGACCATTGGGATATTATGAGTCACAATCCTAGGGTCGACCCCTTTAAGTTCTTCCAATGTCCAGGAAAATACATCAATATACTCTTGCAAGTCTACAACAAGTTTGGCCTCCTCATCCTCGGTCAAATCATCTGCAATGAATACAGGTCTTGGCTTTTCGCCCTCCCCAGCCAAGTTGACTTCCTTGACTTTGGCAGGTCCTTCGATCGGTTCACTAGTTTGGCCCTGCCTCTTCACACCTAGCAGAATCACTACTCTGTCACCATTTTTAAATTTTGTAAACCGTTTGGGTAGATCCTGCGGTTTCTTTTGCCTCTCTGCTTCTGAGTCCTTCGCTTGCATCCTGGCCTCCTCCTTTAATCTCCTGCGCCTTAGGTGGACTGGTAAGTCCCCTTTTGTATGTTTGACCTTAGAGGGTTGGGGTATCTCGGGATCACTCTTAGTGCTGACTTCCGACTCCGAGTTAAACTCACATCCCTCTCTTGAGGAAGGAGTTTCCCCAGGGAGTCATAGTTCAATAGGTGCATCCGTCTTGAGCACTGGGATCACCCATGGTCGTGCTACTCCGGCTTGCTCGTAATCCATGGCTCCTATGTGTTCTAGCCAGGATCTATCGCACTCCATCTGCATGACTCCATTTTCACTCCAATTCGTATTTTCCTTCCTGGGTCTTGAGTCTGCCTTGATTTGTTCTATCGTTCTCCCTTCTGTGTCATACTCTACTGTATCTATCTCTTCCTCACTTTCATCTCCTGTAGAGCGATAGTCCTCATATTCCTCGTCGTTAGAGTCTTGCTCTTCAAACCATTCATCATCGCCTAAGCTTTCCTCTTCAGCCTCCTTGTCGTCAGTAACTAAAGCCCAATTGTATAACAAATTCAGATCGTGGACTTTGGTCCATTTCCATACTGGCTTAGTCAACAGATCGCATAGAGGCTTTAGGTTGGCAGCCAAGTTTCCCTTCAGTGTGTTTGTCAGATATCCTACGGTTTCCTTAAGCTCTAGCTTATTGCTGGGGATATGGAACGAGACAGGTTTCCTTGGGTTGAGTGAGCTTCCTGCCATCATGCAGAGTGGCACAGTTGGCTCCTCTATTGGTATGGTTGCGGCTTTAGCAGCCTGCCGATATAGTTCTTCCTCATCTGAGAATGGTAGGTCAATGGTTGCCAAGACGTGCATCCAATCCCACTCATCCTTAGGGAAGTGAATATATTTAGTGAGTGATCCATAGGGTTTGGTCGTTTGAGTATCGCCTTTCAACATGGCTGAGATGGCATTTAGGTCAACGAGGGTCGTTTTCCAAGTGTCCATCTCTACCCTTACTGCTCCAGTTCTGCTCCCTAGGAAGATCAAACCATTCCCCCAATCTTCAATGGCTCGAGCGTTTCTCATCCAAGGTCGGCCTAGCAATATGTCGTAGTCCACTCC
This sequence comes from Lygodium microphyllum, assembly GCF_053477565.2. Classification (NCBI taxonomy): domain Eukaryota; kingdom Viridiplantae; phylum Streptophyta; class Polypodiopsida; order Schizaeales; family Lygodiaceae; genus Lygodium; species Lygodium microphyllum. Next base: position 93,295,218 of record NC_141158.1, on the reverse strand, counting down.
CTTCATGACAATGAAGTTCATAGAAATCTGCACACCTGCAATCTTTACTGACCAATTCTTTAAGACTCCGAATGGCCTTACCTTCATTCCATTTGCTAACGTGACATTGAACCTGGCAATCTCTACAGGAGGGTTTCCCCATGCCTCTAAAATTGCATGGTTTAGTATGCTAACACCGGCGCCTGTGTCTACAATTCCTTTCCATGTCATATCTCCTAAGGCTAGAACAGGTAGGACTACATGCATTTCAGTGCCTTCCCAGAAAGCATTGATGTGCAATGACTTAGGAGTTGAGTGTAGAGTTAGACTTGGGATTTACATAACTGCATCATTATCTTGCTGATCAGCACTCGTAAGTCCTGTGTGTCCCTCCACCAAATCTTTTAACTCCTTCCCCATAAAGAAGGATTCTACCTAAGCAGGTCTTCTACGCTTAGAGTTACAGGGGTGGACAACAAGGTTGCAAGGAGATTGCTAGGCTCTTGTCTTCCCCTAAGGCTAGCACTCCAGGGCCATGCATTCTTTCTGCCCTGGTAAGTCTCCCTTTGGCCTTCTGCTGAGTTGCCCCCTGTGGCAAGGATACACTTTTAGTTTGTGGTTTTGTGGGTGAGACTGGTGTGCTCATGCTGGAAAAATCGTCCATTGGATCTTCTAGTATGGGTTCAGCATCCTTGAGGTGCTCCTGGGCATCCTTGACCCACTCCTTGACTTTGGCTATAGCTTCAAGTTGCCGTTTGGGATAGGGATATTCCCCTACCTTGGCACTCCCTAGCTCAGCTGTCTTCGGGGCTGAGGTCTCTCCCTCTGCATCCGTGACTTTCTTTCCTGTCACTAACGTCGTGGCTTCCTCGGTTTTAAGGGTTATCTTCACATCTGTTCTCTTTTTCCTTCTCCTTCGGCTTTTCTTTCCTATTGAGGCTGCGTCAAGGTTACTTGGTCCAGGCAAGGAGATACCTGCCTGCCTTGTTTGAGCTCGCGTCATAACCTATAGTGGGATAGCTGTGTCCTCACTATTAAAGGTTTCAACTCCAAACAGCCCCAGAGGTACTAACGATACGTTGGCAGAGCTAGCTGATGGTTTGCGCCTAGGACAATCAGGAAACAGGTGAGTGATCCCACATTCTGTGCATTAGAGATCCGCTTTGTCCTTGTTAGCCTATTCCTTCTCTAGGCAACGTGATGAAATGTAGCTTGGATGGCCGCAAGTCCAGCATGTGATCGGATCTTGGCTTGGCCCTCCAAAGCCTCTACCTCCTCCTCTACCTAATGCCATCACCGGCAGGGGCCGATAGTCCATCAGGACTGAGTTGCCCTCCTCGTCATAGGATATGTATGGGTTGACATATGTCTCCTCTTCACTAGGCTTTTCCACATAGTGAACTAGAGCATCGCTTGGTGGGTGGGTTACAAAAGGCCCTGGTGGTCTTGATATACCTGTTGGGTTCATCTCCAGCCTAGGTATGGCATGTCTTGAGTTATTTGGTGTAGGGAGTGCCAATTGGGTTCCCCTCCCAAAGAAATTGGGTGGTCTATTACCTAAGTATGGAGGATTGTACTGCTGTGCGTATGGGAATCTCCTCGGCATCCTGGAATGCAATGCATCATGCCCGAATCTACCACAATTTGAGCATGGCCTAGATCTAGGATCTTGGCATTCAGCTAGGAGGTGATTGCCGCCACAGTATATACACTGTACATGTGATCGCGCAGGTTTCCTTATCAACTCCTGCAATCGTGCAATCTCCATTCTCATCTTCGCCATCTCCTGGCCTTGGTCCATACTCTTTCCCTTTTCCTGCACAGTAGCGGTTGCTTTTTCTCCCAAAATAGTTGATCTCTCTAGATCCCTCTGATTTACACTTTCTCGACTGGTAGTCCTCATGCTTCATTCCCTGAGCTGATCATCTACACATATTGCCTCTTCGAAAACTCTAGCTAGCACATCTCGTTGCAAGGTAGAGTTATTAGCCAAAGCCTTATAGAGCTCCTCACTCCGAATTCCGTTCATGAATACTATAGACACTGCCCTCTCAGTAGGTCGTTCATTGGCAGGGATCCTTTTGAAGAGGCTACACACATGAGTGACATAGTCCCTGACGTCTTTCTTCTCCCTTTGGCTGATATTCATCAACCGGATGATGAGGTTGTCAGAATACCCTGCCTCCGAGAATCTCTTGATGAAGAGGCCCTTAAGGCGAGCAAAGTTTGTACGTTCTGCGTCATTGAGGCTAGAATACCAAATTCTCCCCTTATCACCTAAGCATAGGCCAAAAGCTTGAGAGCATTGTGCAAGGTCAGTAAAGACCGTTTGCTTCGCATACTTGCTCGAACTGCTCCATGAAGCTGTATGGGTCACTGCTAGGCTCATACTTCGCTAGCTGTTTTGCTACGATAGGGATTCTAGCCTGCCCTTTAGCCCCTTGCGTGACTCCCAATCCCGAGAGTAGTGCGGTGACTAGGGCTGTAACACTCTGCTCAACGGATGTATTGTCCATGAGTCACTTGGCTACAAGTTTTTCCAATGTCATGTTAGCCTCTGTTGCCCGTTCCCTCTCTTCATTCGGTCCAGATTTGGCTGCCCCAGCTAGGTCTAGCACCCTTCTAGCCTGGTACATATCTACGTCTTGCTGTAGCTTTCTAGCCCTTTGCTCGTGGTTGTAGGCAACTATGCCTTCTAGCGCTCTCCTGATTGCTCTTCTCTCTTCTTCGAGGCTTGCTACCACTTCTTCTACAGGTCTGCCCTGGATCACGGTCCTAGTAAGTAAATAGTAGTCATGGACTAGTTCCTGTACTGAGACTGGGAATTCTCCTAGGTCTAGCCGGTCCTCTCCTTGGTCACCTCTTGATCCTGTCATTGTTTTTGCCTCCAATTCCACAAGGCCATCGATCAGTTCGAGTAGTTCAGGCAGCGCCCGATCCTCTATGTTGTTGTCTTCTGGATCCTCGCATCCACTTAACGTCCTCCTGGGTCCTAACCCTGTTTGTCTGCTAAGTCTTGGGGTTCCCTCCTATTGGTGGATTCCTTGAATGATTATGTTCGAGTGTATTCCTTGTTATTACAACCAATCCTCAAATTATGTACACTCAGTGTGGTATCTGTGCGTTCGGTGTGAAATTAGGCTTTCTGCTCTTTCATTGCACAACCAATGTGGCCTACTGTGTGTGTGGGATTACGGCACTCAAGTGTGATGTCAATGCTACCTTCAACTCTTGGCCACTAGGTATGAGGTCAGCACACGGCTGCCTGGTTAAAATCTGGGTCTTTGCTGCGTCTCTCAGGTATGTGGGGGTCTGATGTCTGGTCTGCTGTTGCGACTAAGCTGCGACAACACACTCTACTAGGTTTCCTAGCCACATGGCCAAGTTTTCTATGATTTTCTCGCACCTACAGGGTCGCACTAGTGTCGGAAACGTGGGTCTGGGCTTAAATTATTAAAATAATGTCAAAAATGCATTTTGCCAAAATTGGCTCGAATGGCAGGGTCCGAATCCCAGAATCGGCGTGTCCGAACTACCGAAGTCGGAATATCTCGTTCGATCGGGCCGAAGCTTGAGTGGCCGAGTCCAAGGGCCGAAGCCCGAATGGCCGAGTCCGAGGGCCGAACTTGAGTTGGGCCGAATGGTTGGATTCGGGAGGGCCAATTTGGCCATACGAACACCGAATGGCCAAATCCCGAATTTGGAGGGGCCGAACCACCGAAGCCCGAATGATAAGGTCCGAATGGCTAGATGGCCCGAAGGCCGAACGCCGATACCCGAAGGCCTTCATTCGGAGGGCTGAAGCCCGAAGCCTGAATGGCACGTGGCCGAATGCCCGAAGGCCAAACGCTGAACCCTAGGTTCGGGGTAGTCAACTGCCCGATTCTGGGGTTCGGATGTCCGAACGCGTCGAGGTGGGTGCACTTCCGACAATGAAAATGATGACGAATATAGTGTTATGTTGATGATTAGCTATTCTAGGCTGTTAAGTACACACAAAGGCATACCGAGGAAGAGATTTGTATACCTGTAGCACCCCGGAAGTGTGATCGAAGGGCGTCAGCTCCTCTCCTGTGCCTGTAGCTCTCTCACTCTCTCTTGCTCTCTCTCAACTAATTCAAAATGCAAATGAGCTCTTCTCCCCTTACCTCAGCCTTACATAGCATTGCCCAACCACTCTCTAACCTTAGAGCCTTTCCCCGTTGCGATTTCCCCCTTAAAAAACAGGATTTTTGCCTTCTTTTTCTTATTGCAACCAGATTTACAGCAGCAAAAACCCTACCATTTCAGTTTCGAATCTTAATCCTATCTTACCTAATGCTAATAAAAAATCGCAAAACCAAGCATGGGTTGTATTTACCTACTCAAGCACTCATCAAAAAAATCAAAATACTTACTTGTTCCAACTATTAAACCTCCTAAATCTCCTATCTATCTCAAGCACCATTTCGAGAAAAGGCCCTACTCCTATGCTTGACTTGATGCGTGCGGCGCTCAAGGCTCGATTCCGTCGGTCCCGGCAACGGAACCAAAATGAAGGGGAGCTTCAAGCTCTACCTTGAGACCTACGGACCGCTTATTGATCAAGTGTTTCAAGCCGAGCGGCCATGGCTACCTCTCACATAGCCGACGTGCCATGCCTATCTTACGAGTGTAGTGAGCTTACCTTGATGCTCGATCGAGTACCCTCCTCTCTTTTGCACACGGGTAGCTCCACGATCCTTGTGGCAAGCTCAAGCAACCTCAATCCCTCTCCCATGAGCTCCATCCTCCATAGCCACGCGCTAGACAAGGGAAGAGAAGAGAAGAGAAGAAGATGGAGAGAGGAGATGGAAAGCTTCTTCTCCACGATCCCTCACTCTCACACACTCACTCCCTCACCCTCTCACACTCCCTCACTCCCTTTCTCAAGCACAAGCAAGAAGGCAAGAAACAAGAGAAGAAGAAGAAGAAGCTTTAGCGACACACAAGAATGAGCTTCTCATTCACTTTTGAACTTTATATACATGCCCTCCCTTCTTTGGGCGGTCATCCCCTTTTTTACATGGCTGGCCATTGTCCTAGCCATTGGCCTAAGCCCATTTCTCATTTTCCACCATTCTAATTTACCCTATTCCCAACTAATGTATACAATTTGCAAAGGAGCGAGCCTGGCACTCTTTTACAAGGATTCGAGAGCACTTCCACATTTAATGGTGCACTTTTTACTCTTTTGCTTTCTCGGGGCGACACTGAGACTTTCTGAGGGTCTTGCCCAAACATTTAAAATTTTCAGGGTCTGGTTACCGGTCAAGGTGCCTTTTCCTTCTTTTATCCTGCGCCTTTTTTGCTATTTCATTTTTTCCATTTTCTCGCTCCTTTGCTCCATTTTCCCGCTCCTCTGTGCTGCAGTAAACACGGTAAACATTCCCTTACCATCAAATTCTGGTGGCTTGATGTTAACCCCAAATTGAGATGGCCCCGAGTCGAGATGGCGGGAAAAGGAAGAAAAAAGCAGAAAAAACATAGAAAAAGAGCAAAGTCACACAGGAGACCTCCAAAACCAAGCCAGGGCAAAAAGCACAATTTTAAATGAAGGGCGCCTAAAAAAACTCGGAAAACTCTTGTAAAAGAGCGCCAGGCTCCCTCCTGTGCCAATTGTAAAATACTAGACAGGTGTAGGCTAGAGGCATAAGACTAGAAGAGGGAAATGGAAAAAAAAAGACCTTGCCACAAGGGCCGATCATGTAAAAAAGGGATGGGTGTCCATGGGATTTTAGGGTTTGTATGCATAAAGTTCAAAAAGTGAATGAGAGCTCATTCTTTTGGTGTGTGGCAACAAGAGTCTTCTTATTCTTCTCTCCTCCTCATCTTCTTGCTTGTGTGAGCTCTTGAGAGAGTGAGTGTGAGAGTGTGAGTGTGTGAGAGTGAGGGATCAAGAGGGTGAAGCTCTTCACCATCTCCTCTTCTCTTCTTCTCTTCTCTTCTCTTTTCTTGTGCGCGCGGCTATGGAGGATGGAGCTTGGAGGTGGAGGAGGCTTGAGAATAATTGAGCTCACATCTAGGATCGTGGAGCTACCGGTGTGTGTGAGAGAGGAGGCAACTCGTATCGGCATCAAGGTAAGCTCACTACACTCATAGGATTGACGGCACGTCGGCTAGGTGAGAGATAGCCATTAGAGCTCACTTGGAACGCTTGAAACAATAAGCGGTCCGTGGGTCTTGGTGGTTGAGCGAAAGCTCCCACATTTTGGTTCCGTTTCGGGACCAACAGATTCAAGCTTGAGGACTTGCGTGCCTCATATCGAGCATCGAAGTAAGGAATTCATCCCCGAAACGGAGCTTGAGATAGATAGGAAGTTTGGGTGTTTTTGATCTTCAAAACAAGTAAGTATTTTGGTATATTTTGTTTGTTTGATGATTGGGAAACATGGAGAAAGTAGTTTAGTTCTTTGCTTTCGATTCTTGTTTCATTTAGGATAGGTTAGGATTAGGAAATCACACCGGAAAAGGGTAGGATTTACTATTGCAAAGTAGGGCAAAACAGGGCCAAAATCGTGCAAAACTTGGCAAAAAGCTTGCTTGTGATGCCTGAGATCGGCAAGTGAGTGATTGAGGGCATCAACACCATACCCGGGAAGGGGCATAAGAGCCAAGAGGCCAAGGTAGAGCTCATTTGTGACCATTTCAGTGAGTGAGAGAGAGAGAGAGAGAGAGAGAGAGCTATCGCCCGACTCGATCCGATCGCACCATTGACGAGTCCACCACTCTATCCAGGTATATGAATCCCTTCCCCTATCCCCCTAGATAGGATCTAGAGATTTCTCCTTGATACAATTGAGTAAATCGCAAGAAACGACCAAAATCAGACTCTGCTGTCGACGTGCGCCACGCTTGGCCCGTTCGAACGGTCACTTCTGGGCCGAGTCCCAGAATTGGCCCTCGGCCCTATTTCACTCGGCCCACTTGGCTCGAAACCCTAATTGGCCCTCGGCCAGACCTACTCGGCCCGTCCGAGTCGACCATTTGGACCATCGACCAATTCGGCCCTTTGCCACGTGTCAAAATTCGACCCTCGACCCAATTGCCTCGGCCCGTCCGAGTGACCTAATCCGAATTGGCCACTCGGCCCGTCTAAGCCAATCTGTCCGAGTGACCTTGTCTGAATCCACGCCTCGGTCCGTACGAGCTTACCCTGTCCAAGTTCCAAATTCAGCCCTCGGCCTATGCACTTCGGCCTGTTCGAGTGACCCACTCGGACCCTGCAATTCGGACCAGCTGGGCCGAGTGAAAATTTTTATCAAATTCTCAAAAATTTGACCTGACCCAGCAGCCCAAACTGTCTAAAGTCCTTCTGACGCTCAGAAGTCAATTATGGAACTTGGAATAGATAGAATCATAGGGAGCAGCCGCTTGGCAGCTTAAAGTAGGTAGCAACGAGACCTAGAGACCTAGACGCAAAGCGCTGAGCAGTTAAAACCTGATTGGCCAAGAACAAATAAGGAAACATACTAGAAAGACCTGAACCTTGTCAATGCGGCCAGAAAATTGACCAGCAAGCCTATCAGACCCAAAACAAGCAAGAGTGCATAAGACACTTTGAGGTTTTTTGCTGCACTCACCTTGAATTTCCGCACTTGAATGCACTAAAAGAAATTGAAAGCCTGGTTGAGCACAAGTGCACTAAGGGCGACACGCATGCTGAGTGACTATAAACTGAGGATTGTATTCAATAAGTGAAGGAACTCACTCAGATAAACCACTCAAGGAACCCACCAGTAGGAGAGGACCCAAGACATAGACAAACAATCAATGCGTGAGGTAGGACCAAGCAGGTGGTGTCAACGACGTGGATCTGACAAATCCACTCACCCTGATCAAGAGCTTGGTGGAACACGACAAAGTGACTATGGCAAAAGAAGGCTCAGACCATAGGTCTAATGAGGAATTCAACTTGAACGTCTTCCTGGAGGCTATTCAGGAAGCTAGTTAGTGGCTACGATGCACTCGCCCGGTACGAGCACCACGGCAAGACGGTAGACGCTATCATCGCAAACCTAGAAGAAGAGAGGAAACTAGCCCGCAAGGCTTTGCAAAGCATAGTCGAATACAATAGGGACCAGTAGGCTAGGAGCCAAAGGCAAAGCACGGAGTTGCATGAGGTGCAGCGAGTGCTGAACCTAGCAGGAAGAAACCGAATAGATCACGAGAGAGCCCTAGAAGGAGACTTGACGTTGAGCGAGATTCTCATGAAGCGGCTGCTAGATAACATACCAGCAAAGCAAAGTGCTGGGGCACTAGTGACATCTCTGCTCACAGGACTAGGAGCGAACCAAGGATCAAAGAGCCAGTCTAAAATCCCTATCGTTGCCAAGCAGCTCGACAAATACCAACCCACGACGATCCATACAGCTTTGTAGAGCAGTTTGAACAAGTCTGCAAAGCCAATGGCCTCAACGACCTGACTCAATGCTCTCAAGAGCTCGGGCTCTACTTAGGTGACAAGGGAAGGACTTGGTATACAAGCCTAGATGCCGCAGAACAAGCCAACTTCCGTGGCCTCAAGGATCTCTTCATTAAGAGATTTTCCAAGTCTGGATACTCCAACAACCTGCTAGTGCGCTTGATGAACATCAAGCAGAAAGAGAAGGAGGATATTTGCGACTACGTAACCCACGTGAGGAGTCTCTTTAAGAGAATCCCTATGGGCGAGCGACCGACTGAAAGAGCAGTTTTGACTGTATTCATCAACAGAATTCAAGATGAGGAGTTATATAAGGCTTTGGCAAGCAATTCGGACTTGCAATGAGATGCGCTAGCTAGAGTGTTTGAGGAAGCCATCAGAGTCAATGATCAGCTAAAGGAGCGGAGCTCTAGGAGCGCGAACCTAGAAGAGACCAACTCGCAGTGTTGTGCCAAGCTGGCGAACACAACTTAGACTATCCCGTGAGCTTTGCTAGGAGACAACTCACTGAGACGGAGATGAGTTACTCAAAGATAGAAAGAGAAGGGTTAGCCATGGTGTTTGCTGTGAAGAAATTCCAGCACTATCTATTGGCCATACCTTTTACCTTCTTTGTGGACCATCAAGCCAGTAAACAAACCTTACGCTACCGGACGCATAGCTCGGTGGCTCCTTCTGCTCTTAGAATTTGACTTCTTTGTGGTTTTATGAAAAGGAAAACAGCACTACATGGCTGACCATATGTCGCGCATTCCCACAGGAGAGGCCGCTGGACATGGCATTATTGACAAATTACCCGAAGCCCATCTCTTTACCTTGTCTAGCGAGAGAGAATTATTCATGGCTGATCTAATTCCATATTGGGTGGATGATATAGTCCAAGTGCTAGAACACGGACTACCTGATCGACCGATAGAAAAAGCCCGACTTAGGAAATTAATCCTGAAGTTCCAGCCCTAAAAGCTGATCGCACGCCAACTCTACAGGTTGGGACAAGATGGATTGTTGCACAGATGCATATGCGAATATGAGATGCACGATGTGCTCTCAGAGGCACACAACGGCATTGCTGGAGGGCACTTTAGCACAGATACGATAGCATGAAAGGTGTTGCAATCTCAACTGTGGTGGCCCACACTTTTCCACGATGCAGCGCGATTTATCAAGCATTGTGACGAGTGCCAATGGACAAAAGTCCCGATTTGCAAGGATCAGATGGAGTTGACCCCAGTTATTGCATGATAACCCTTCAAAAATGGGAAATTGACTTCATAGGACCCATCAATATTGCGGCACAGTATTCACAAGCCAAGTATATCATTGTGACCATGGACTACCTCACAAAATGGGCAGAGGCAAGAGCAACACAAAAAAACGACGCTAGGATGACTGCCAAGTTCTTATGGGAGTAAGTGATCTCGCGATTCGGCTGCCCCATCGAACTAGTCACTCAGTGACCAAGGCACGCACTTCATCAACGAAGTGATAGCGCATCTCCTGTCCACCTTTCTCATCATCCATCACAAATCCTCGCCATACTATCCTCAGGAAAACAGCCAGGAAGAATCCACGAATAAGATTCTTATCAACGTCCTGACCAAGGTGGTCTCAGCCTCACGCAGGGACAACAAGCTGATGGCAGCTCTGTGGGCTTACCGCACAGCTTATAAAACGGCTGTCGGTTAAACCCCCTTCAGACTGACCTATGGAACTGAAGCGGTTCTACCATTAGAATTCTTCGTTCCTAGCTTGAGAATAGTACTTCAAGAACGATGGGAAGGGAAGGAGGCATGGATACAATGCCTGGTCGAACTCGAGCGCCTATCAGAGACTCGCCTTCTAGCCATCCATGTGCTTATATGTGAGAAGGCCCAACGCAAAACTTAGTTTGATAAGCATGTCAAGCAGCGTGACTTTGAACAAGGCAACTTAGTGCTCCTCTACTCGGTTAAGGGGCACAAGTAGAAAATGAAATTTAGAGGTCTTGGACCTTTCAAGGTTCGTGTGATCAGCCGCATAGGCAATGTCGAGCTTGAGACCTTAGATGGTGAGGGCATAGGATTCTTCAATGGTAGTCGTATCAAGAAGTACTACCCCCCCACCCATCCTTTGCACAATCCCTCAATGCTAGAACCGCCTGTCAAGATACGAGTGGCCACAATCACGGAGGTTGATGATGAGGATGAGGAAGCCGTAGAGCCCGCATACCTACATATTACGGTCACGGCAAAACAAACATGCGCTTTCAATGCCTTGCTTTTCGACAAGTGCAGAGCCACCGTTTCTATCGAGTCTGAGACTGTTCCAATGGTTTTTTACGTGTTGCCGAATGCTAAACATGCAGGCACTGAGTCGCTGTTGGGGTGACCTTTCAAAAAGCAGACTCGCTACAATGTTGATTATGAGTCGCAATGCATCCACCTCGCAATAGGCAACATTCGCATTGTCACAGCCTTCAGCAAGGGCTGTGCGACCTCATCACTATCCGCAATGCCACCGGTAGAAATATCCATAACCAACTCCAAGGAGGGGGGTAGTGCGTGACCGCCACCCCCAAGATTTCATGAATCACAGCCCGCAACAGCAAAACCCAAAGCCCAACAGCCTAGATCTCAATGGCAACCTAAGCAGCCGCAAACAACCGCTGCCTAGGAATAGGCGTTCCTATCATCACAAAACCAAAAGTTCGTAGGGACGAGTCTAACTTGGGGCCGATGCCTCGTCTTTTGAGGGGTGGCATCTGGCTGAAAAAACAAAGAATACAAGAAGGTTGGAGCAAAAATAAAAGTGAGTGTTAGAAAAGGATTCTGTGTCACCTTGCAAGGGCTTGGTAGGTTCTTGGGTACCGAGTCAGGACCTGAGGCCAATGCCCTGTTCTCCTTGGGTCACTATGCTCAGCTCCCTCCTTTTTACACACCCGAGTATGGCAAATAAGAGGCTAAAGACCCAACGTGCCAAAAGAAACTATTTGTTGATCAGGCTATAACAGTTCTCCCCTAGTAGAAGCTCCTAGTTGAGTTGTCCTTAGTTAGGTAGGAAGTTCAAACCACCACTTAGGATGACCTCTTTGATAGTTCTTTTTAGCTTGGTTGTGTTGAAGCAGTTGGTTAGTGACTAGCGTTGGGCTTTCTGTCAGATTATGCTAGGCCTACTTCTTGTGGAATCATGCCTTGGTTTTGTCAAGGGGTCTATTTTGTATCAGTTTGATGCTCTTTGTGGTTGTGTTTATGTGCAGATCTCTTCATGGGATTCGACAGGCTGAGTTGCCCTATCCTGTGGTCGGCAATGAGAGATGATTTTTAATGCCAAGAAGTGCTTTAAAAATATCCAAAAATTTTGAATTTCAAGATAAAAATAGACTTCGTTGAAGGCGGCAGTGGCAATCAGTACGATTTTAAGCGGCAATGCTTGAAAGTGCTTAAAAGACCCACTAAACAACAATTGTTGAATTTTCATACTTTTTTGGCATGTCAAACAAGACCCTAGGAGATGCCTAGTAGTGCGAGACTTCAAGACGGATGCCTAGGATTTCTTACTTTTTGAAACAGATCGGACGAGGAAATGGGAGTGCCCAGGAGGCCAAGACCCAAGATTAAGTGGGAATGGACTTTAAAAGTCCAAAGGACATGCCTTTTGGGGGCTCCCTTTAGGGAGTTCAACTAAAAAACCAATTTAGGGGGGGGGGCAGGGGGCATTTTTTTTTACCATGAGCAGGGAGAAGGTGCCATTTTCTTTACGCTTGATGGAGGGGGCTATGGCACCAAAAAGCAACCCCCCTAACTGATCGGATGGCTAATCTAAATTCAATCTTCACTCCTCATCACTCCAGACTATGCATCAAATGGTTTCCTAGTTGTGGAGATCAGAATTCAGTCTTTCTCTCTCCTCCCTCTCTCTCCCCTTAAGAGGTACTTCATGTGCAAGAATCAAGAAGAGAATTGGATGATGGATGCTTGTCTCGGAGGCACCAGATTGTTCCAAGAGGCTGAGGAGGCTGAAGGCTGAAGATCTATGCTAAAATCCATGGTTGGTTGGTTGATACACAGTCCCAATTAATTATTCAAAGAACCCGAAACATGCAAAAAGGCAATATGCTCTATTTTATGAAAGAATTTTACTTGTTTTTTGTCGTTCATGGTCTAAATGGTGTGCACATGGGCTGAAATTTTACTTGAATGTTCCTTGCATTATGTTTGAGGGCTACAATCACTATTATGTAGAACCTATATTAATTTACAACAATTATGAATTTTCAAAACTCAAAAAAACACTAATTTTGATATAAATTGATAGTTTTTTTAATTTTAAGTGGGAAAAAATAAGTGGACATGGGATAAAATAAGGAAAAATGTTGAGTTTCAGTTCAAATAATTAGTCATAAAAAAAACCAAAAAATATCTATTTTCTATTAAAAATAAATAGAAAAAATAGAGAAAATTGAAAAATTAAGTTTCTTACGTTTGAAAAAAATGGAAAAATAAGATCTATGTATGTGAATGTCTGACGGGGTTGAAGCATGAGGTTAAGCCTTATTTTGGCCCTTGTCTTTTGTGTTAAAGTACGTATTTATTGCTTTTACATACAAAAAATGACATAAAAGAACCTCTACACCTATGCACCGCAGCAAAATTTAAATGGTGAGGGGGAGGATGATGTTATACCATAGCTTAAACGCTGAAATAATAAAAATTCTGATTTTTCTCTTTATGCATAACATTTAGGATGTGGTTTATTTAGAAATAATGGATCTAGTAGCACGAGGTTTGCCTTGGTGCTAGGTTCCTACAATGCAGCATTGTGTATTAGCGAAAATTCATTAAAAGGGATATTTTTGCACGACACATAGGCTGATTTCAAACCATAATTGTTTGTGCACAATCATACACCATTGCATAAATCATATACACATGGTATCTATTCCTGGTATGCATAGCAATTGGTTGAAGTATAAATGACCCACACGGAAGAGAGTAAGGCACCCAAGCTGTAGGTCTAGAGGGTGGGTCCAAGGGGATAAGTAAGTGAGGACTAGTACATTCTTGGAAAGATATTATATTGGTACCAAGAGTGGAGTCTGTTTCATATATGTTATATGTGTTAGCAACGCATCGAGGAGCCAATCCCCAAGGTGTAGAGGATCGTAGTGGGGCCACGGCAAGTAGCCGAGGGGTGCCTCCTATGTTGTTCTACATGGTGAATTACACCAAAATGTGTAGGGTCTCCCTCTAAGGAGTCTGAGAAGGTTAAGGGTTGGACTATAAACACAATACAAATGCAAAATGTACATATGATGGCAAGGCAATGTGTCTTGTAGACGCTCCTGACCGCGAGGCCATGGGGTTGTGTTGTGCATGTCAGAGGTCTAGCTAGTGCTATAACCAAGTGCCAGCCCATTTTAGGTCCCATCACTTGTTTCTTATTCATCCCCATCATGTTGTCCATGTCTCTCTTTGCCCTCTTTTTTGGCTTATCCACTAACCCTAGAGCTTTCTCAACCAACTCCAAGCTAAGTACAACTTTTACTCTCTTGGTTGCATCCCTTGTTTGACCGTTACTATACCACTGTTTTTCCCGGCATTAAAAGATCTGAAAAATTTTGTGCACCTATTGTGAACTATTTGTTGGCTGACCTTCTTGAGATACTTGGCTAGATTGCATCGCTCAACAATCTGCCTAGTCACACCCTCAATTGCCGCAAGTTCTTCTAGGTTGTGTATGCTTGAGTATCATAATTGGTTGAACACCTACATCTCCATGGTTAAGTGATATATGTTCCATTATTCTTCCGGAAAATGGAAGCCCTGCCATTTGGATTCTTATCATAACACAACGGCTTCATAATGAGTTCTCTTTGAAGGACAATTTTTGCTTAAAAATGAAGTGGTTAGGAAAAAAACATTATCAAATAGTAAAATGCATGTGCCAAGAAATGAACTTTTCATATCAATCAATCCATACATTTCATGCTAGAACTTCGTGAAGAGTTTTTCCCTTAAAAAAAAATTCACTTCGTTCTTCTCTTTGGATTTCAATCATATTTTGATTCAAACCATCTTTCACCTTACTTCATCTTTCATCTTTCCTCCCCTCTTGGAACAATGAGAATCCTTTCTAGGATTGGAGAATTAAGGGATAAGGGCATTTGGTACACTCTTGGTGTGTTCTAGTGTTTCAAGAGCCAGTCGTAGAAGTTTGGGTTATACTACAATGTAACATGGCAGTCCATGTCCTATGGGCAAATTCCCACATGTATGATATAGGTCAAGACGTCAGTAGTGTCGGAGCGTTTGGGGTCGAAAGTCTACTATGGAGGTAAGAGACAACAGAGTGAAGGGAGATTCAAGGAGAGGAGTAGACAGAAGAGAAGGGGTTGAAAGAAATAGAAGATGTAGAAGAATTATTGATGTGGAAGTAGAACCTATTTTTGTGCCTTGTTTTTAGCATTAATTGCTGCTAAAATTTCAGCCACTGTATCAACATCAATTAGCCTTAAAAACAACCCTAAAATACTTTCATTTGCAACCATCAAACCATATATCTTCAGCTCTTTTTCAGCCCATCCAACATATTTCTTTTCAGCCCTGCACATGGCTAAAATTTCTTAAAACTGCAAAGACTACATGCTTTCCATTCTTGCAATCCACACACAAACACAATTTCCCCCTTTCTTGGAGGCATAATTATCTTCCTAGAGGCATTTCCATAGCCTCCACTTATAGCAGTGCTGTCTAAAAACTCTTAAACTCTCGTGCATTAGGTGGCATGGGATTATTCTACAACCTATCCCAATTGCAGGGATAATTCACAAAAACAGTGAGAAACTCTACTGCATTTGTATTGTCTTTACTCCGAACTCGAGCATATGAAGAACCATCATCCAAGGCTTTTGTTTCCAACCTTGATTTTGAAATATAGGGATACCCCAAGATCAACGGATAACTACATGAATCTTGTACAAAAAAATGATATTCATCCCTAACATCTCCAATAGCCACAGGTACATGAATCTTGTACAAAAAAAATGATATTCATCCCTAACATCTCCAATAGCCACAGGTACATTGGGACAAGCCGCATAAGATCCCCTGATGAATTGTTTGCTGCCCACATACGCCATCCCAAATCTACATCAATTAGCCAACCTCCATTCTCATACAAGCTGCATGCCATAACATTGATTTCGGAACCATGATCCAAGAGTGCTATGCAAGGCATCTCTCTTTCTCCCACTTTAAAAATTGTCTATGTTGTAGCACGAGCGCAATGCGTTCGTGAATAATGACTACTTGTTGGAAGGAATAAAATGAGCATCTTCTTCTTCATGTGCTCATTGATGGATATCCCCATTATACATATCCTTCTCTCTATGATTAGTGTTTCCCATAATACCATTTTTAGCCACAAGCTTGCTATCTATACTCCCATTTAGCCCATTTCAGCATCAGCCTATTCCAAAACAACATTACATGCATCATTATATTCCTTCTGAAGTTGTTTCTCTGTAATATACCCAACACTACCAACCACGCGTGAACTACTTATATTGGAGCATAGGGATAATTTTTCTTAAATATAAAAGCAAATTTTTTAAATTTTCCCTCTCCTCCAGCCGACTATCGAGCTGGAGGAAGAGGGGATCAAGTAAGTAGGCAAGCTCCTTGCTGGAGCTTGGCGTTGTGGCATGCCCGCTGACACGCAGGGGAGGGGAGGATCCTATCCCCTCCCCCTATATAAACCAAGAGAGGCTGGCCTTAAAGGGAGAGGAGAGGAGGTGCTGTAGTATCGTGGAGGTAAAGAGAGATTGAGGCGCTGCTGCCGCTGAGGGGAGACCCTGCAAATCGCCGCATGTGCCAAGGAGGAGCCGCCTGATACGCCAGTCGGCCTCTGTCGTCCCAGTCCATGCCCCCCAGCTGTCGAAACACCGCCAAGTCACCGTTGAGCATCCCCCTCCCACGTGGCGCTGAAGCTTTAGAAGCTTCCTAGGGGGAAGCTTCTCAGGGGCCTCATAAGCCCCCCTTTCCCCCCTTTAGTCCCCTTCCTTTAGGCTTTCGAATCACCCCCCCTCGTGTTTTAATTTCCCTTAGCCCCCCTTCCTATGGATTTTAGGATTACCCCCTCCTCCCTCCGAGTTTACCTTTAAGAGACCTTAGGCCTTTTCCCTCCTTCCAAAAGGTATAGCCTTTAAAGGCTACTTTTCCCCCCTTATAAAAAAATTCATTTTTAAGGCTCCCTTAGGGAATTTCCCCCCCCATAAAAGGTTACTCCAAAGGGCCTTTCCTTTCTCCCCCGTGTTTAAAAAAAAAAACCCTTAGGCCCATAGCCTTTAAGGCTACTTTGTTCCCCCCTTGGAGTTTCACCCTTAAGATTCTATAAGGCCCACTTTTTCCCCAAGAAAATTTTACCTTAGCCCTTTTCTTTCCCCATGCAAAATACACCTTGAAGCTTTGTTTTTCCCCCACATGTAAAAGAAAAGAGAGTGTTGAGGGTCTTTTGACACCTCCATTTCCCACTCAAAAGCTCTCGTGAGGGATTCCACATCTTTTTATTCCCCGTTTGTGCAAGTTTTAACAAGCCCATTAAGCCTTCCCCATGGCTTTAATGGGTCTTACTCGTGAAAGATTTTGAAACACCCCTTTCGAATTCCCTACTTCAAGGAGGAAGCCTTCTAAAACTGCTTTCGACAGACGGTGCAAGTTATTGCAAAAGGGAGCCACGGTGGAATTTCAAAAGGAGTCGTAAAGCTGCTTCCACAACAGAAAGACTACAATTGCGATGCCTCCTAAGAAAGTCCAAGGCGCAGCCGCGGGAGGGTCATCTCCAAGCATCCACGTGGACATCTCACCCCAAGCCCAGGTTTTCCTTCCTAATTTTTATTTGGTATTGTTGTATTTCAATCATGAAAGGTTAATTGTTAGAAATAGGATATACTTTTGTCCTAAATGCTCACGACGAAGGAACTTAGTCATTAATACTTTCAATAAAACAAGCAAAACAAAGAAAGCATAAATGCGTTTCTAGCAAATAGCTTTATGCATTGAAATGAATTAAAAATTAGATTAATGTCCATTAAAATAGTATACTTCGTTTAAGCCTAGAAGCATAAACTGCATATCGCACTATTAACCCATATCCTCTTCGCAATGAATCATCATGGAAAATGCAAGGCATGAAATGATTCTTACGATGTATAACTCTAGGAAATTCTCGTTTGTCAACTGCATAAATTATCAAGAAAAATGTTGCTTGTTTAGCATGGATTTTGTTTGCAAAGTCTAGGAAGATTAGTTGGAATTAACCTAACCTATGCTTGACCTTAATCGATAAGTTAAGGTTGAAAAATCAATTTACGCGTAGACAACGAGTCATGTGTTTACGAAATCTTAAACGTAACTATCTCCAAGAGATAAACAAATTGGCACAAACCTAAACATCTAAACCCCGGAGTACTCATTTAGAATGAGTTAAATTCCAAGAAATTCACTAGGAATTAATACATAACCAAATCGTTACGTATTGCTAAAACTGAAACTCTTATACCCTAAATACTTGCCCACTTTCACTGAAATGTAGGGACAGTGAAATGTAATTGGAAAGTGAACTAGGGTTTGTCCCTAAGAATCTTACGAGATGGAACTTGGAACTCTAGGACTGACGACGTCAGCCTAACGTAATCAGGAACAGATTGTTTTGTGACTCCGCTCAATGAGTAGAATAAGTCTCATAGTTTGATGCGACACTTGCGCAGAAAGTGTGGAGTCAGATGATCTTGTGATTGGATCACAAGGAAATGGCCAAATTCTCGCAATGAGGTTGGCAGGTCCTTACACAAGTTATCTTGCAAGAGGATGAATAATCATCCTAATTTAGTATCTTTCTTGAGTAAAGAAGATTGATTGGAAGCTAAAGACTAGCCGATAAACTGAAATAACCTATGAACTTAAGGGTTAATAGGGTACGCCCTAACCCAGGATATAGGGGATCTTGCCAAGTTACAAGTCATCCCGGATCGAGAGCTAGATGCATTCAAAAGGAAGGATTCATTCCTTAGCAGTTTGCCAACAAAAACGATCAATGGAAATGTTTGTGCTTGCTACAGATTTTAGAGCACTATTTGGCTTTGTGTGATCAATGAATTAAAAGATAAATGGATATCTATACTTCAAGTTGATGGCGTGAAGGGAGAGGCAGCTTCAATTACCCCCGACTGCTTGCCTGACCCTAACCAAGGGAGTTGTTAACCGCACCGGAAAAGTGGACCGAACCCGCCGCGAAAGGTCTCTCCGTTGAGTGCTACTTGGAGCAGGAGGACGCTTGGGTGCCAAAGGGGGCACTGGCCGTAAATCCCTCGCCTTCTGGGCCCTGCACAAGAGGCTAACGTGACTTGGGATTGGATCTCGAGGCTTGCATACTAGTCTACGGGCAAAAACTTGGATTGGTAATCCCTGTGGATTGTTGGATAGCCTTCGGGCGGATTGTGAATAAGCCTACGTGCTCGAATCTCTGCACTTCAAAGATAAATATAATAACCTATTAATAAGGAACTTGTCTGATATTTTTTTTCTATGTCAAGTGATAAGATTACGTGAAAGAACCAGTGCCTAACTGGTTAATTAAAGAAGCTGATTGTTACATGTCCAACTAATGTGTTAGGTAATTAAATAAATAAAACAACCTGAGGAAAGTGCGGAGGATGGGCCATAGGTCCGTGCTATGGATGGGTGGTCCCGGTTGGCCGGGAACTTTTCTCAAATCACGAGGGACAGCAAGAAGATAGGCTAAGATCAGGAACAACAAAAGCGTTGACCTAGAGTTATGATTGAATTCGATTTATGCTATTTTAGGGGGAACGGAATGGGACTATGACTTATGGCAGAGAGGTTGAGCTTTGCATCCCTCTCGTTTCCCATTCTCCTTGAACCAAGTGCAGTGTGAATCTGCTTCGGACCTGGCGTTTCTACGTAAAGTAGTTCGCTTGGGTCCGACGCTAGTTTCCGTTAGGAAACAACCAATAAGGAAAACCCCAATTCAGGTCGATCCTAAGTGGGAACGGCCGGAATACTTCCACTACATGGTAGACACAGAAAGCCCTAGATCGCAAACCCCGTAACATTCCATGGGAGTGCCGGGCGGAGCTTTCTAGACATCCTTTCCGATGGACTGCTAAGACGTGTCCTGAAGATACAAGTGGACACATTACATTCTCTATGTCTTTGACAACCTGTATCAATGCTTGCAAAACTTCACCATCAAACTGTCTTTTTTGTTTCAGCATATCAATGATTGCATCATAAAATTCCAGCTTCACGATTCCAAGAACTTTGCCAAGTATGAATTCCACTCTACTGCCAAGTATGCGATCTTCCAAGACCTTTTTAAGGTTTGTGGCAGTCTCAAGACCTTTTTAAGCTTTAGAACCTTACAAAAGATCAACAAAGACCATAAAAACCATAAAATCTAAACCAAAACCAATTCAATCTTTCATAAATCTTTTAACACAACCTCAACCATCTCTCAAAACATCCATTCAACCATCTCAACCTACCAAAACAGAACAAAACAGAAGAAAATCAGACCTTACAGAACCAAACAGAGAGAATCATAGAACCCTTCAGAAAATCATATCCTCATCAAAAACCAACATAAACCCTTCAAACATACTCAAACATTCCAAACACTTCAAAAAACCTTCAAAATCAAACAATCAGT